>NC_083688.1:21659393-21962424 GCF_033118175.1 Dama dama | reverse complement strand
TTACCCATTTCATGTAAAAATGCAGTTTGTACTTTATGGTCCTAATGGATCCCATAAAGTCTATCACATGATGCTACCTTGCACTGCTATTGTTTGTTGGCAATTTTGCTAATTTAACCAAGTTTCTCAATTAGATTGTAAAACTCGAAGACAGAGACAGTATATTTTTTCTTATGACTTTTCCACAACCAAAAAAAAAATTTATCTTTTGCATATACTTCATATGTGTGTGTATGCATATTGCATATTTTCCAGGTCTGCTACAACAAATTACCACAACTAGAGGGCTTCCTTGGTGGCTCAGCTGGTAAAGAATTCACCTGCAATGCGGGAGGCCTGGGTTTGATCCCTGGGTTGGGAAGAACCCCTGGAGAAGGGAACGGCTACCCACTCCAGTATTCTTGGGCTTCCCTTGTGGCTCAACTGCTAAGGAATCTGCCTGCAATGTGGGAGACCTGGGTTTGATCCCTGGGTTGGGAAGATTCCCTGGAGAAGGGAAAGGCTCCCCACTCCAGTATTCTGGCCTGGAGAATTCCATGGACTGTATAGTCCATGGGGTTGCAAAGAGCTGGACATGACTAAGTGACTTTCACTTTTAGATGGCTTAAAATAACAGAAATTTATCCTCTCAGTGTTTTGGAGGCCAAGTGTCTGAAATCAAGGTGTTCCAGGGCCAAACCCCCTCTCAAGGCTCTGCAGAAAAATGCTTTTCCTTGCGTTCTAGCAGCATTATCTCCAGTCTCTGCCTCTGTTTGTACATGGTCTTCTTCCATCTTTGTTTGCTTCTGTATCTCCTTCTTCTTATATAAGGACATCAGTCACTGGATTTAAGGACCACCTTAATCCAGCATGATCTCATCTTAACTTGATTACCTCTTTGTGAAAGAAGTGAAAGTGTTAGTAACTCAGTCTTTTCCGACTCTTGGAGACCCCATGGACTATAGCCCAACAGGTTCCTCTGTTCATGGAATTCTCCAGATGAGAATACTGGAATGGGTTGCCATTCTCTTCTCCAGGGGATTTTTGTGACCCAGGGATCGAACCTGGGTCTCCTGCATTGCCAGCAGATGCTTTACTGTCTGAGCCATCAGGGAAACTAAATAAGGTTTTAGTTACAGGTACTCGGGATGAGGACTCCAGTGTGCCTTTTGGGAGACACAATTCGACTCGTGACACATACAGTTAAAAAAGAAATCTATGTATGTTGTGTGTGTGTACACACATTCCAGAGACATTCCTGTAGATGACTTGTCCAAGATGATACAAAGAAGCACAGCTCCTCAAGACTTCCAGCCAAGTTCTTATTGTTAATAGCTGAAAATGAATAACAGACAGCAGCATGCCTTGGTGCACAGTTTGCTTCTCAGACACTGTGACATCTACTAAATGCTTGTGAAATTCTTTATGAGGTTAAAAGAATGTCTCGGCACAAGCCAACACTTTAGAAGAAGTTGCTATAATTCATATGAACTGAGAGGAAAGGACGGACAGAAATCACTGAACTGGCTGTAGCTTGTGGTTTTGCCTCTAGGAAAAGACATCTGATATACGAGGCTGGAACAAATGGTTATTTCCCCCTCATGATTGAATAAGCCACAGAATGGAGCTTGAAGCTTTCTCGGCATTTTCTGGCTACCTCTTTTTTTTTTCTATCAATTCCTAGTTTATCACAATTGGCAGAGTCAGCAGTCCCCCTGGGTGGGTGAAAGTTTTGTGTGGTTTCTCTACACCAGTGATTTCATATTTCCTTCAAATTCAAGGGAAAAATCTTCATTAATTACTCCTTTTCTTCATGATGGAGGAAGTCTCTAAGTCCCAGGGATTTTCATGTGAGAGAGGGTCCTCCCGTCGCCTGGGTGACTGAGCAAAGCTAAAGGAGAATTGAACACAGAAGAGTCAAACATCAATTTGCTGTTGTAGGCTAAAACTGCAGTAAGTATGGTGGTGGTGGTGGTGGTTTTGTCATTAAGTTGGACTCAACTCTTCTGACTCCATGGAATGTAGCCCGCCAGGCTTCTCTGTCCACGGGATTTTCCCAGCAAGAATACTGGAGAGGGTTACCATTTCTTTCTCCAGGGAAATCTCCCTGACCCAGGAATTGAACCTGTATCTCCTGCACTGGGAGGCAGATTCTTTATCCCTGAGCCATCTGGGAAGCCCCTGCAGTAAGTATCACATTTAGTAAAATATCATTCTTTAATTCTTCTCCTCCTCAAAGATGGGTTTTTTGAAATATAACAAAAAGATTGAACCCAGAGAAGACACATTGTCTCTGTCACTGGACCCAATTTAGCTGCCGAGAAATATTTCTGGATGCGTTTATTATATGATCATTGGAATTGGGCAAGGACTAGGATGAAACTCCCTATGATGAATTTAAAAAATAGTAACAGCTGTTAACAGCCTTTGGCTTTTGCTGTGTTTCTTAAAACTGAAGAAGGATATGTGTGCTCAGTGGCTCAGTCTTGTCCTCCTCTTTTTGACCCCATGGACTGTAGCCCTCCAGGCTCCTCTGCCCATGGGGTTTCCCAGACAAGAATGCTGGAGTGGGTTGCCATTTTTAAGTCCATTTCTTAAAATTGAAGAAGGATATTCCAGATCAATTGTGTTGATAAGTATTCAGAGTTGTTTAGAACCTGATACTATTATTTAGTAACTTGATGGTGCTGGCCATATTTGATAACACTCATGAAGTTGGAGTGTGTGATAGGAAATCAGAATATCGGGTAAAGAGTGCCCTTAGATGACTGGTCTCTAGCTTTTCCATTGGCCTCGGTCAAGTCAGTGTCAGTGATGAATGTTAAGATGCTTACTCACACGATCTCTCGTGTTCTGTACTCCTTGGCAACACTGCCTGGATTCACACTGCAATTCTATACATCAGGAATCTCTGACTATGAAGAGCAGAGACTGACTTCTCTGGCATCCTGAAGTGAAAGTGAAAGTCGCTCAGTTGTGTCCAACTCTTTGTGACCCCATGGACTATACAGTTCATGGAATTTTCCAGGCCAGAATACTGGAGTGGGTAGCCTTTCCCTTCTCCAGGGGATCTTCCCAACCCAGGGATTGAACCCAAGTCTCCTGCATTGCAGGTGGATTCTTTACCATCTGAGCCACCAGGGAAGCCCAAGAATACTGGAGTGGGTAGACTATCCCTTCTCCAGGGGATCTTCCCGACCCAGGAATAGAACCAGGGTCTCCTGCACTGCAGGCAGATTCTTTACCAGCTGAGCTACCACAGTGAGGAGTTCTCTAGGCCCCCTCATGTTATCGCTGCTGTGCCCTGTCATAACAAGGACAGTAGGAAGACAGTGCAGGGTTTCAGTGCCCTGATGGAGTCAAATCTCTTTTCAGTAACTCTCTAGCTCTGTGACCTGAGAAAGTGTCCTTGAGAACCCTGTGTCTAGTCATTTGATGGGGATAATAGAGACTTATCAGATTTAGCAAATAAAAACAGAATAGCCTGTTGAATTTGAATTTATGTAAACGATGAATTTTAAGTGTATGTCTCAGATATTGCATGACATGTTAATTTCAAATTTAACAAGCATCCTTGATTTTATCTGGCAACCCTAGGATAATAGGTGCATCTACCTCATAAGATTCTTATTCGATTAAATGTGATGATTTGTGAAAAGCATTTAGCATGATGCCTATTGCATGGTATATCCAAGTTGTTATTCTTTCTAAATGCACCTACTATTTAAAATTAGATGTTATGTTGAGCATTTTTATATCACATCGGAGAACTTCCCAACAACTCTGCTGGGTGAGGGCTAGGAGCTCTAATTTGAAATAAGGTAAACACAGATCAGAAACTTTGAAATTGGCACAGCAAGTCTGTGTTGGGTTCAGGAGATGAGATCATTCAGGTATATCAGGTTACCTTGCATTAGATTTTAGCCTAAAAGATTCTGAATTTCACACCAGTGCATAGTGTTACAGTTTAATGGGATACAGTTTATTGTAAATTGTTTGGTATCTTGAAAGCTTCACTGCTCCTTCCCTTGCCCTGAATGACTATCCAAGATCATGATTGAAGGGGAATCATGCTACCTAGGAAATGCTACCGCCCCTTCTGAAAGGACCTATTATGATCTCTGTCCCTCCTATGAATTCAAAACAGGGAAAGAGATGGAGACCAATGGTCTACAGTATAATCATAGCATTTTAGGTTTGTTTCATTCACTGTTCTCCTTATAAGAGAAAAACATTCATGGGCTATTTTGTGAACCAAAATAGATGGTCTTATAATTTCAGATGTGGATGCATGTATAAGACATGTTTATAAATTAAAGAGGGAGAGTGTGGAGTTTGGAAAAAGGGATAAAAAGGATTCTTTTTTTTTTTTTTAATTGGAGTGTAATTGCTTTAAATGTTGTGTTAATTTCTGCTGTATAGCAACCTGCATCAGCTATACATATACATATGTCCCTTCCCTCTTAAGCCTCCCTCTTACCCACCCCCATCCCAACCCCTGTAGGTCATCACAGAGAGCTAAGCTGAGCTCCTTGTTCTACATGGCAGCTTCCCACTAGCTATTTTATACATGGTAGTGTATAGATGCTAATGCTGCTCTCTCAATTTGTCTCACTCTCTTCTTCTGTGTCCACAGATCCATTCTCTGCGTCTGCATCTCTATTCCTGCCCTGAAGGTAGGTTCATCAGTACCACTTTTCTAAAGAAAGTATTCGTAATAAGAGCCTTCTGTTCCCGGCAGGGAGGTGCTGGGGCACCGGTGAAGAAGCTGCTGGAAACAGGACTTGGTACTGACTGGACACTGAAGCTATCTGGTTGCTTTAGTGAAAGGGGCTTCTAATCTTAATTCACTTACTGTGAGATAACTAAGAGCTCATATCTGAAAAAAAAAAAAAAATTACTATTGCAGTCAGCAAAAAGATGCCATTACCTACAAGCTTTCCTGTAAAGGGCTCAAGTCATCTGTGCAGATAAATTCCTTTTCATTCCCGAGATGATTAATATGGAGACTAATGTCAGGGTGACTGAGGGAAGGCTTCCCTCATGCTGTCTGAAGCCAACTTCTCCTAAGATTAAGGACGGAGCTGCATGTCAGATTTGGAAAAGGAGAGGGCACTATTTGGAGGGGTTCCAAAGTCGGTAAGCGCGACATCATATCTGATTATATGATGCATTATGCTGAGTTATGCACAAGGATTACTGAGCTTCAGAAGCTGAATTTGCACATGTAGTTTGTATGACACTCAGGGCTGCACTCTCACCTCTCTCCTGGGTCATTCACCACTTTGCTGACTTTTCAGAATCTTCTCTTTCCGGCCAGACTATAAGCCATTTTGGGGTCTAAATGCTGTGATTCATACATCTTCTGCATGCTCACAGCACCTGCCATAGTGGAAGGCACAAAGTAATTTCCCACTAAATTCAGATTCATTAATAGAATGAGGCATCTCTGAATCAATCCCTTATGGATCTTTCTTTGCCTGGAGCATCGCAAAGTTATTTCCGATGTGATTGGTAGTCTAAGTATTTTCTATGGATGGAGTGTGGCTGATAGAAGGTAAACAATCTGTAAAATATGACAGTATTTTACAGACTTTGGGGAGTACTTGAGTTCTCTTTGTGATGTAATGTTTGTTAATACGGCCACCACGTCTCTCTCCTAGCCTGACTTATCTCTAATATTTATGGTCCAAGAAGAAGAGTACAAATAGAGATAGATAAATGCTGTATACTCTTCTTAGTCACTCAGTCATGTCCGATTCTTTGTGACCCCAATGGATTGCAGCCCGCCAGACTCCTAGGTCCACGGAGATTTTCCAGGCAAGAATACTGGAGTGGGTTGCCAATCCGTCCTCCAGGGGATTTCTCCAATCCAAGGATCAAATTAGCTTCTCTTGTGTCTCCTGCATTGACAGGCTTGTTCTTTACCGCTGCACCACCTGGGAAGCCCTTAAAAATGATATTTAATGTAAATGTGCTATTTGTTGATTGAAAGTTAGCAATAATACTACAAATGATTTGTTTAAATTATCATGCTTGTATGGGTGTTTTGCTGATGAGCTAGTGTATCAATCTGAGTTCTCTGGAAGCAGAAGCTGAGACAGAGTTGAGAATGAGAGGGGTGGATTCTGGAGTGATGCTCATGAAAGATAAAGCCACAGGGAGCAGAATTGGGAAGGCTAGGCTTTCAGAAAGCAATGCAGATATTTTATCTGTGAAAGAACAACTGCGTGACCTCCAGAAGCCCAGCCACATACCTGACCAGCCGCTGACCACACACACACCGATGAACTGGAGACAGCGGGGGCACAGACTAGCTCAGCTCTGCGGTTGTGTGTGCCTGCTATTGTTTCAATCATGTCTGACTCTTTGCGACGCCAGGGACTGCTGTCCACCAGGCTCCTCTGTCCATGGGATTCTCCAGGCAAGAATACTGGAGTGGGTTGCCATTTGCTTCTCCAGGGGATCTTCCCGATCCAGGGATCGAACCTGCATCTCTTCATGTCTCCTGCACTGGCAGGCAGATTCTTTACCACCAGCACCACCTAGGAAGACCAGCTCAGCTCCATCCTGCTCAAATTGCTGACCCTCCTAATCGTGACCTGAAGAAGTGGTTATTGATTTAAGCCACTACGTTTAGGGTGGTTTGATATTTCTTAAATGCTACCTGAAACATTAAGACAAATTTTTTAAAGTACTGAGCTAGATCTTCTCACTCCTCTGTCTAAAATCTTGTAAAATCAGTGTCCTTACAGTAGCCTACAAGACTGTCTGTTTTCTGGTGTCTTCTTGTCCTCTCTGACCTCAAGTGCTCTAGCCACACTGGTGTCCTGTTGTTATTTTTCAAACTCAAAGGACACACTCCACCTTAACGGCTTTGCACTGGCTTTTCTGTCTAGAGCGTTCTACTATCCCTTTAGCTAAATCCTTCACCTTCGTCAAGTCTTAGCTCACCTTAGAAGCATTTTATTCAAAGCTACTACCTTACTAGAGCTCCAATATGCTTACCGTGATTTATCTTTTCATCCATGGAAGCAATGTATTAGATGCTTTGCTTATTTATGATGTTTGCTGTCTAACCCCTTCATTTATGTCTAAGGATTTTTGTCTGTTATGCTTACTGTTGATCTCCCAGCACAGACAACAATTTCTAACACAGATTAAGTCCAAAACAAATATTTATTGATGAATAAATTATAGAGAACATGAAGACTGAGTTAACAGGAGTAGTCTACTTTTTAAAGGAGTTTTGATTTGAATAAGAAAGAAATCTTCCTATCCTTTTGGTTTAGAGAATTAAAATATTTCATTCCTTGGTAGTTTGTGGGTGCATGTGTGTGTATTAACAGGCAGAGATATAAGACAAAACCTATTAGTGTTGGGACAGGAAGTGCTCTCTTCTAGTAATCAGAAAGGTTCTGAGCGAAAAGAGAAGTAAGCAAACATCAGTGCTTTTAAACCGTGAAAACTGAATGAGTGTTTCCAAAGGTCAGGCTTGTTGATTATCTTTTAAAAGTTCTCTTCCCTCTAAAATATGCCATTTTTATATGGTGTTAGCCTTTGCATTGTGTGACCTCCATGCTGGTCAGAGACAGGTACAGTATTCTCTAATCCAACGTTTCATAAGTCAGAGCGAAAAGATCTTTTTACAAAACAAAGTTGGAAAGTAAAATTGTGCTCTGTTACTAGTTTTAATTCTTAGTAAACAGACCTTTGATCTTTCTGATACTTGGAGTGTATTATCTTTCATGGATGTTGCAAAGGTCAGAGAAGACAATTTCTTTTTTAAACAGATCCCTTGCGAGCGTCTCATATTTGATTTGTTTGAAGATGAGCCTTTTAATGCTTTCCCCTCTCTTTTCCTTCATGGCTAATGGAAAAAAATGTATATCCTTTACTCATATGCTTGACGTGGCTTAATTTTTTTTCGCCATGATGGCATTCACATTCTGAATCACTTAAAAATGGTTACCTAGACTCTTGATTCATTAGCATATTGGTCTCTGGGCAGACTGCCATGTTAAAATTGTTGACTGACACTAAGCATAAAAATAAGGACAAAATTTAGTTTAAACTAACAGTAAGGTGCGTGAAAGCAATGTTTCAGTCACTCATTCATTCATCCATTTATCCAGTAATGAATTGTAGAATACTTACTATCAACCAGCCTCCCTGCCAGGAATTTTGGCAGTAGAACTAAATGTTATACAAAAGCCTTTTCTTAAAAATGGTAGTTTAGTGATGGAAGCAGACACATAGACATGATATGTGCTATAACAATGGTCCCTATGCAATTGCTTCCTTTACTAAACAACTAAGTTAAGCAAAATTTTCACTTTATCAGTTGTTTCAATATTGTATAGACTACTCTCAGTGTGTCTAACATTAGAAACCTCTTTTTTATTTTTTCTGCTGTTTGACTTAAAGGTAGCATGGGGTAGCTTCGACTGGAATGTCCAGGATATAAATCACCCATGGTTCAATTTTTGCTTTCTGTCTCAACAGGGAGACACAGCATGAACTGCACTGGGAAGAGAACCCGACTCCATTGCTTGCACATGTGGACTAAACATAAATTCATATACAAAGGCCCGCCCAGTCTTTCTTCCACGTAGTTTGAATAATCTGAACTCCTGCCAGAGTATCTGAGATCTGGTATCATTATGCTGTCCTAACTTAAAAAGAAACTTTAGGAACTCTTTTCTTCATTTTATTTGATTTTCCTTTTATGTATGATGCTGTAGCTTTTGTTAAGTATCTTAACATCAGGTGTTATAGACACAACATTGAAGGCTATAGGTTTGATTTTTTAGTTTCTTTATGCTTGAAAACCCAGCTGACTATTGACCACTGATGGGACAGGGCTCAGGTGGTATTATTGTCTGTCTTCCAAGTTAACAAGAAGGATCCCTAAAGAAGCAAATACATAGAATAAATAGATTTACAGCTGTATAGGGGTTGTGGGAGGAAATACATTGAATCCTTTAAAAATGGCATTTATCTTCATGAACAAAGGATTAGAAAACTATATCATATCTCATTTAAAAAGAGGTTAGAATGTTAGAAAACATAATGGTAACTTCACGAGAAAGCTTTAAATTATTTTTATCCTGTGTAAATCATCAATATCTAGGTTCACATGTCAACTTGTAAGTAGATTGAATTGCAGACTTCATATTAGAAATTACAAAAATGTAAAAATAGGGTCAAAGTATGATGTAAAAACCTTCAAAAAGAAGGATATATTCAGAAGTAAATGTAAGGCACAAATAAAGTATACAGGTAAATACAAAGGTTTTAGTTTAAAATGATCATTTGTTTGGGATAGTGAGAAAGTATGTATGCTAGACTAAGAAAAAAGAGGAGTTGACTTTACCTTATAGTTTAAGAATATAAAGATTACACATACATACATGAATGTATAAAAAGTATGAATAGAGAGCAATCATTAGAAAAAAATTTGGTAGTATTATAAAGACAAAAATATGAGAAAATAAACATGCTAATAGCATACTTATTTCAAAAAGAGAAAGTAGGTGTGACTTCAGTGAATAGTCCTCTAAAAATCATGAGGTTAGTACCTGACTTCATGGGAAGTGTTAATTTCCCAGGTATGAACTGGACAGTAATGCATTTTGGAGTATGTTCCAAAGAACAGAACGTAGAAGAATTCATCAAACTGCTTTGGCCACAAACTATCAATACTTTTACTTTGGATTAATGAGTCTTCCTGTTTGTCATCAATTGACTTGCAAGAGCATCAGGAATCCATTCTCCTGCCTGAGGCACTGAAAGAGCTGAGATTGTGTCAGAGAAACTTGCTTCTCTTTGGAGATGCATTTCCTTATCAAACTCTCAGAGAATGAAGAAGTATAAGTCCTATGGATTATCTGAAGGAAATCATCAATGCTTAATATTTCTACAGCATTTTATAGTTTACAAAACATTATAAATCTTACATATAAAGTCTCTCTGTTCTCTCTTCAAGTTTATATTCAGAGGAGACATCTAAAGCATTCAGTAATTGGTTGAGCATTGTTATTGACCCATTAGAATAGATGTGGACCCTAATGATGCTATAGCTATACCAAACCGGCTCTGAGTTTCTTTTATAATTTTCTCTGATAGTAACTCTGTTATTATCTTGCTTTATTAATATTCATTTAAAAGTCATACTTTCAAGGAAACCTATTTCTTGATCAGGACAATTTTTGCTGTCATTGACAGAAACTCAACCTAAACTTCTGCTTAAGTCAAAACAAAACAAAACACAAAAAATATTTTAAAAAACATCCAAACTCATAGACTTTGCCCCATAAAGCCAGGAGGTCTATGTGTGATTGATCCAGTAGTTTAATCAAAATAACATTACCCAGTATCTTTTTCTTTCCATCTCTAGATTTGCTCTTCTCTGGTTAACTTCATTCTCTCATGCTGCAGTAAAGAGAATTGTGGAGACCCTCAAAACTGTATCTGTACAAGGTGATGCCTAAAAGGAAGAAAAGCTCTTTATTTCTCAGGGTCAATAAATAGAATAACAGTTCTCTGATTGGTCCTGGTTGTGGTACACACCCACGTCTTGAACCAATTACTGTTGACAGGGAGATGTAGCACCATGATTGACAGGACTTGGGTAATATGGTCACCTCTGTCTAGGGGGATGAACGGACACTTTATTTCATATTATTAGAACCACTTGGGATGAGGGAAGGGACAGTTTCCTAAAGAAAATCAAAATGGAAACAATCACTGAGTAGATATAAACTATCATTGCCATAATTTACTATAGATGTGATTCACAAATAATTTATATTTTAGAAAAGGTAGCATGATGAGTAGGGTCATGTCTTATGTTTGTTTTTCTTTTCCCTCTGTGGTTGAATTTCTCCTGTGTCCTTTTTATTGGTGAAAACAATAATAATTTTTAGCACTGACAAATCTACTAACTTGCCAAGTGTGACCCCATGGACCGTAGCCCACTATACTCCTCTGTCTATGGCATTCTCCAGGCAAGAATACTGAAGTGGATAGCCATTCCCCTCACCAGGGAATCTTCCTGACTCTGGGAATGAACCCAGATCTCCTGTATTGCAGGCAGATTCTTTACCGTTTGAGCCAACAGGGAAACCCATACAATTATTTATTGAAAGGAAAAATGCTATCTTTCAATAGCATAGTATCGAATACAGTCTTTTACCCCTAAAAATTGGATTGTGAAACACATTAAAATGTTTTTTAATCTCTCTTTGTTAGCTTTTGATTATGCATGAATTCTCATTATTCCACCGCTAGTTATCTTTCTGTGAAAAATATCTACCTCATCCTGATACTCAGCTTTGTTCATCATTTTTGAAGTGTTTTCCTATTAACCTCTCTCTAACAAGAACCTCTTCTTTGAAAGATAATTTGAACATGCTATTCCTTGATCTTGCTAAACTGATAGTAATCCAAAATGTGCTCTCACTTACCCCAAAGTGCATGCAGTGTAAAGCTTTGAGGATCTGAATATGTCCGAGTAATTTCTGTGTTTAAGTGAGCACCTCCCCACCCCTGCTCCTCACTGGAGAGCATACAACAATCACAGCTAGCTATGATTCCATGGGTGTATCAATGCCCTCCTCTCCAGGTGGACAAACCAGTAAATGTGTGTGTGTCAGGATGGGAGTGTGTCTACAATGATACAACTTAGATTGCTTGCATAGGTTGTTCTGGCATCTTGTCAGTTTCACCCTTTCCCCGACTTGTAATTTTCTTTTTGTTTGTTTTTATAATTAATTTTTATTGGAGTATAGTTGCTCTAATAAATATAGTATTATATATATACACACAAATATAGTATAACATACAATATTGTTTTAATTTCTGCTGCATAGGAAAGTGAATCAGCTCTGTGTTTACATATACCCCTCTTTTTAGGTTTTCCTTCCCATTTAGGTCACCGCAGATCGCTGAGTAGGGGTCCTTGTGCTATACAGTAAGTTCTCATTAGCTATCTGTTGATATTTTCTGCACAGTATTAGTAGAGTATGTATATCAATCCCAGTCTCCCAATTTATCCCCCCATTCCCCTGTGGTATTTTCATTTTCTGCATCAGTGTCTCTATTTGTGTTTTGTAAATAAGATCACCTAAACCATTTTCTAGATTTCCACATATACGTGTTCAGTTCAGTTCAGCCGCTCAGTCGTGTCCGACTCTTTGCAACCCCTTGGGCTACAGCACGCTAGGCTTCCCTGTCCATTGCCAACTCCCAGAGCTTGCTCAAACTCATGTCCATAGAGTCGGTGATGCCATCCAACCATCTCATCCTCTGTCATCCCCTTCTCCTCCCACCTTCACTCTTTCCCAGCATCAGGGTCTTTTCAAATGAGTCAGTTTTCATATCAGGTGGCCAAAGTATTGGAGTTTCAGCTTCAACATCAGTCCTTCCAATGAATTTTCAGGACTGATTTCCATTAGGATGATCTGGTTGGATCTCCTTGCAGTCCAAGGGACTCTCAAGGGTCTTCTCCAACACCACAGTTCACACACACATATATATGTGTGTTAATATACGATATTTGTTTTTCTCCTTCTGGCTTACTTCCTTCTGTATGACAGTCTCTAGATCCATTCATGTCTCTGCAAATGGTACAACATCATTTCTTTCTATGACTGAGTAAGATTTTCTTAATTTTTCTTATCTTCTCTATTTGGCAGATTTCTTAAGGTGTGCTTTCTCTGGAACCCTCCCCCACCAACATTTTTTTCTTTCTTTCATCAGTCTTATAGTTTTCCACACATAGATCCTATATATTTTTGGTTAGATTTATACCAAAATATTTCATTTTTGGTGGTATTATATTGTGTTTTCAGTTTCACATTCCAGTAGCCTATTGTTGGCATGTGGGAAAATGTTTCACTTCCATGTTCAGCTTGCACTGTTCAACTTTTCTACTATTGCTTATTACTAAGAACCTAAGTGGATGAATTAATTGAGTATATTCTTATCTGTTAGATGGAATTTTTGTGCTTCATTCCCAACTGTATTATAAATTATTTAAATATAGGTGCTGTGGATCATGCATCTGCATTCCCACATCTATTACAGCCATCACAAAGCTCCCATCAGATAACCCCAAAAAGAACAGTTGTACTAACTTCACTCTGAATCCTCACTGTACCAGTTAGTCATTCAACTTCAATAACTTCATGTTTAAAATGGAGATGATAATATCTACTCCAACTGCTTGTTTTAAATATCAAGTGAGAGAATACACAGATGAAAGTGCTTTAACACCTGTAGTAAGCCATCCAAGTTTATTTAATACAGTGACAGTAGTGTAATAATAGTAATAATCATTGCATAGAAATACTCAGTTGAGGCCATAACATGAGATTGAAACCTTAATGATACAAAAATGATATTACATTCTCTTTTCTAATTATGATCTCTGTAAATCGCTTCCTTTCTTTGCTTGCTCATGTAGGTACACTATACGCATTAAAATAATACAAGACTAAGGATTGAAAGTTATTAAATGCTCATGCCATGCAATTTTAGAGTTACACTAATGTTTACTAGAAAACCTAGAATGCCTGAGGTCTTCATCCCTGAAACACCAGATTGTAGTTGAGTAAGTCCTTGGTCCACAAACAATGAATTTTCCCCACAACCTTGGAAAATATGAAAAGCTATGCAATTAGTACATACAGAGGAGTTCCCTTGTGTCTTGGCTGGTAAAGAATCCACCTGCAATGCAGCAGACCTGGGTTCCATCTCTGGGTTGGGAAGATCCCCTGGTGAAGGGAAAGGCTCTCCACTCCAGTATTCTGGCCTGGAGAATTCCATTGGCTGTATAGTCCATGGGGTCACAAAGAGTCAGACATGACTGAGTGACTTTCACTTCACTTCAGTTCAGCACATACAGCATACAGAATACATAGTACATACACAAAATTCATATAGTAAATGCACAATATATCAGTACATAAATGAGTAATAAATACATAATACTATGTAATTGGTATTAGAATATTTATAATTCTATTTTCATCTTCACAATTAGTAAAAAAAAAAAAAAAATTAGCAGGTAGAAAGAATATACTCCTGGCATCATTTTCAGCTTAATATACTATGCAAATTTTGATGACTATTATTATATCTGTGTTACAAGAAAATTAACTGTTTTAAAATATTTGGAAGACCAACTTCAATATCTTGAAGGCTGTGAACTCTGTCATGTCTAATCATAAGTACAAATAAAATCTTGAGTGTAATTTTGAAGTTTGGGCTGATAGCCATTACTGGGTGCTCTTTATGCTATTCTGTGCTTGGATGCTGAGTAGCCATTTAGGGGAAAAAATAATAGCTTATTGTCACAATTAATCTTTTACCCATAATGTACATTTTGCCTTACCAAAAAAGCTTACAAAATTGTCTTTATTTGTTATGATTTTAAATAAATTTCTATAAATATTGATCTCTTAAATAGGTTTTTAAATATTGCATGTCAATGAGTCAATTTTTTCTTTTATCTTTTAAATATAAATAAATAAAATAATGCTCTTCCAATAATTTGTTTTCATTAACTTAAAATCAATAAAGTAATACAAATATCAAGTTTTACTGTTGATTTCTTTTTTCTTTCTTTTTCTTTTTTCTTAGTATTGGCATTGTCTTTGGCAAACTCTTGCTTGCCTTTCCATATTGGTTTTTCTACACAGAGATTCATGAACACCATCTCTGGAAAAAAAAAGGCATTAGCTATTAATTAATAGTTCAAAGTTGACAGGAGAGGTTAGGAAGTCAAAGCCCTAGTCTCCAAACTTCCATTGATTGATTCTGTTTAAATAAAACAAACAGGCAAACAAATCTGTATAATATCTGGGTTCTAATAGAAGAATTTAAGGTCCTGCTTGATAGATATTCTGCAAAAACATTATTCACTTTGGCTTTTGAGTTAATTTGTATCTATTCCGACCTGTGTGTTCAGGATACGCAAAGAATTACCTTACTTTCTGGAATGAGAAACAGGGTGGAGAGGAGAGCTTGGAGGGCTTGTCTGGGGATCTACCTTTCCTGTCTGTGCCACCAAAGAAGCAGTACCCTTCTCGAGGACTGCACTACCTCCTCAATGAACTGGGAGTGTTAGATTAGGAGATCCACAGCTTCCCTCTTGTTGGGCCCTTGCAACAACAAAAACACTGAACTGGTCTGTGTTTGGCTGTTAATTAAGGTCTAGGTCTTAATTTTTAAAAAACAATTTCTTTGCAATCTTTTCATGTGTGCATATGGTGACATTCCTTACTATCACTTTCACGTCTATTTCCATAACGTAATTATTTTAATTGATATTTTTCTATGAGATTTTAGATAAAGGTATTTAGAGATTCAATAATATTAGGTAAAATTTTTAAAGTTCCCTTAAAAATGGAAACCAGTACCCCATTTTCCTCTGCTCACAACTTTTACTTTACTCATTAAAAAGAAAAATCCTCACACTGGCCTAGAAACACTTCCCAGTATGGCCCCCCGTGACCTGTACTCCTTCATCCCTGGTCAGCACTTCCTTGCTCACTATGCTGCAGGCACAATGACCTCCTGGCTCTTCTTCAAAGAACCAAATGTGCTTGCTTTGCACCTCTGAATGTACCATTCATTCCCTCTGCATTCCAGATGCTTCACACAGATACCTTTATGGTTCAGTTCCTTTTCTTTCCTTCAAATATCCCTTCGTTGGAAAGGTCTTCTCTGATCAAGGTATTTAAGAAAGTTCTGCTTCTAACAATGTCTTTCCCTTACACAGGCCACCAATTTTCATAGCACTTATCAGCACAGAGTATGTGGTTAATTGTCTGTCTTCCTCCACCTAGAATATAACTGTGGAGAAAGGGAAATTTGGCTGTTGGGTCCTAGTATCTAGAACTGTATGCATGAGGAATATATTTGTTGAATGAAAGAGGAAGAAGGAAGAAAGGAGAGAGAGATGGAGAGAGGGAGAGAAGAAGAACAAGGAGGAGGAGAAAGAGGAGGAGAAGACAGAGAAGAAGGAAAGGAGAGGAAGAAAGGAGGAGGAGGAAGAGGAGGGGAGGGGTCAGTGTTGGAGGAAGATTTTATTTACAGTTGGTTACCTTGGACATTCCTTCTAGAATCCTGATAGACCCAAATCTTTGCTCACTCTGCCTTGTTTTGTCAAATCTCTACTAAAGTGTTTCATTGATGTTGTTTTGACTCCCCCACCCTCTTTTTTGAAGATGGTCAAGCTTAATTGTTTAAAATAAAATCCTACAAAAATTGGTTTCTTCACTATTTGCTTTTGAGTTAAGTCTCCCTTGTTTTCCTTTCATCTCTCCCTTTCATATATGGTGGCTCAGAGGGTAAAGAATCTGCCTACAGTGCAGGAGATCTGGGTTGATCCCTGGATTTGGAAGATTCCCTGGAGAAGGAAATGGCAACCCACTCCAGTATTCTTGCCTGGAGAATTACATGGTTAGAGGAGCCTGGCAGGCTACAGTCCATGGGGTCGCAAAGAGTCAGACACAACTGAGCGACTAACACATACCTTCATATTTATAAAACTGTCAAGCCAATAACTTGGCCATCTTTGTCTAGTCCCTGGTTATCCTAAGCCTTGTCTTTCTGATTTTCTTCCCCATGAAACAGTAAACTCCCTTTAGTCATGAATGGATCATGAATTTTCAGAGAATTAATAAAAAAAAAATATATATATATATATAATGTAAATTGTTTTGCGACATTCCATGGTGTCACAAAAGAGTTGGACACGATGGCATACTGAGAACATAACTGTTTTCTAGCTTTTTCTTTTCTGTGATTGAACAAAAACATATATCCCTTCTGCCTCTCCTGTGAGTCTCTGAATCTAAGTTCTTTGCCTCCTAGGAAGGCAGGGTAATTTGCTCAGGGTCAGCTTGGCGAGGTGGCCTGTGGAGGTATCATTTTGAATAAAAAGAACTCTCAAACAACATCTAATTTTTGGTTGATATATTTGAATGGTTAAGCTGTTCAGGGGACAACTTCTAAAAGAACATATTTTACTCAGATATACTTTTCCAGAGGAAACTTTTTGAGGATCCAGTTTATCTAGACATGGTCCTGCTGCATTAGCCATATGAGGTAATTGCACATTTATTTAAAATGAAATTCACCTGAGTCAGGAGTTATTATATTTCCACCACTACACAATTATAAAAACCTTGTTTTATTAGGTCAGAGAAATGTACAGTGATGGCATTCTCATTCACATCTTCAAATATTTCATGTTCTCTGAAACATCAGTGTCTGACAACCCAATTTCCCTTTAGAATATTTGGTTTCTTCTCAAGAACTTAAAAAACAGGAACTGCTCTAATTCTTCAAAATGCATTATACTGGACCTTATTTAATTCTGCAAGTTTGCATGGGTGTATGTGCTTAAAAATAGTATGAGCACTGGCCCAAGTTTTCTATCATTTGTTCTGCTTATTAATGAGGGACAATGCTGAAAATATACTTTCAGACAACTTTGAGTTAACATTTTTCAGCATGGGCGAGACCCCCACATTCCATATGGACTCCTCACACAAGTCTGTTCTTGCTGTGTTCTCCTAAATGAGCCTGTTCAATGAGCCCTTCATTTTGTTTAGAAGCTAATATTAATTGTTCTGGAAAATGTGACTTAAACACAAATAAAAGTGCAATTGCTAAATTTAACACAAAAAGGTTGCAACACGGTGTGCTTGAGGAACATGTACATTTTCAAAGAAATTGACTGAAATTTGGATCATTTTTGCAACTCGTTTTAAAATTGAAGATTTTTCTGGTTTGACTAAAGATTCATGGTACGCATATGCTTGAAATCTGCTGAAATAGCTCCTTAGACAAAACCAGACTTCCTAACCAGATGAATCATTTGTTTGCTTCATTTCTTCTTAAGACCTATGAGGGGTTTCCAAGCTGTCCCTCTTGTAGCAGATGGGATACTCACAGGAGTCCATCCCTATGGCAACCACAGCTGCACCGGGTAACCAGCACTCTACTCAGTTTTTCCAAATAGCATGTGAGTCCACTGGAGTCGCAAAACCTCCACCGACTATGTTCCCTGCTGATGCTGTGTGGATGATGTCTAGCTTGACCTGTATTGCACAGATGGTTCTCTGGTATACAACTTAAGAGAATACTCAACCTAAAAATAGAATTATCTCAAGGAAAAACATTTTTTAAGGTATTTCTCTTATATTCTCTAAGTACTTGACTTTTGTCCTTTAAGCTTATCTGCCATAGATAAATCGATAGCATTAAGTGGCTCATTTGATCAGACCTTTGATAAAACCATGGGCCATGATAGCATTTTGGTGAAGATTGAACAGCGGTCATGTGAAAGTCTTTCTGAATTAAGGTTAATGTTGAGAACAAAGTAGATACTAAGGAGCAATACTGGGAAATTCCTTTATGGAATGCATTCTTAGTGACTGTTTAGAGGTTCCATTAGTAATCTTTTTTTTTTTTTTTCCTTAGCTTTTTATTTTGTAATGGGATATAGCTGATTAACAATGTTGTGATGGTTTCAGGTGAATACTGAAGGGACTCAGCCATATATCCATCAGTAATCTTGATAGCTACAAACAGAATGAGATAAAGTCATAGTTTGGATTGTGCATTATAAAAGTTGTTTGATTATTCAAATGTAATCAGTTTAATGAGTTTTTAAAGTGTTCTTACTTTGGGTGTAGTGACAAGTACCTATGTTGAATTTGCAATATGAAGGGTACACTGATGGGGCTAATTTCAATAAATCAAACCTATATTAGCATAAAGATGTTGTGACTATGACTGAGGAATCTCAGCTTGACACCATAACCTGATTTCATTTTTGCATGCTGTGTTGCTTCGGTGATGTCTGACTCTTTTGCCATCCCATAGACTGTAGCCCACCAGGCTCCTCTGTCCATGGGATTCTTTAGGCAAGAACACTGGAGTGGGTTACCATGCCCTCCTTAATTTCATTTGTACCCTTGTCCAAAATTTCCAGCCTTCCTTCCCAATCTTGTTCTTCCCCCTGAACCTAGCTGAGCTAATCTGGGGATGGAAAAATGGTGGAGTGGATTCTATACAAGGGTCAAACATACTTTCAGCATTGTGCATTCATATATCATGACTGAAACTACTTTATCAAGCTGATGAATGGGAGAAGGAAAAAAAAACAGGGACCAGATGAAAGCATAATACTTCCCATTTCTCTCATTATCGACTTAAGCTTTTCCCCACCCCAAAGAGTAGATCAAGTATCCAGAGGTTTTCAAGAATAGTCTCTTTTGAAAAACAAATTTCTGTGCCTTAATTTAAGATTACATCTATGTCACAACAATGTACTAAAGTGAAAAGGAGTCTCTCATAAGATAGTCTTTGTGTCATCCCAAATACACACTTGCTTTCCGTCTGAGAGCCCACGTAGCCAGGTGGCAGATGGAATTTTCATTTTCTCTCTGTTGACGTTGTCAGAGCAGCTCAGCTTTCATGTCATGTACACAACTGCAATACGATTGCATATGGTTTCATTGAGAATTTCACATTTACAGGGTGGAACTATACCATAACGTGAAATCCAGAAAGGCTGGAATCAAGCGTTGGGCCAATCTTGAATACCCGCCAAGGAGGTTTTGAGTTTCTGGGAGTGTGCGCGAAAATATTCATTATAACATGGTTTTGTTTGTGTTGTGTGTACCATTAATATGGACCTTGAGGATAACATTACAAGGAAGCTCTGGTTTTCAGGGAAATGCCTCCTTGCCAGAGAATTTTATCTGCTCTCCACGCGCACATTTGTTATGCTGCCAGCTGTTCTCTGGTATCGTTACTTTCAGCCTGCAGTCTGGGTCCACTCAGGGATGACTCTCTCCGGGGAGAGGGGGAAACAGACAGCTGCCCTGAATCCAAATTTTTTTCCTGTTGCCACTGCTCTTCAGAGTCTGTGCTTTTGCCTGTCTTGCCCTGGGCTGTCAACTACTTGGTTCACTTAATTCCTTATAGTTGCTTGACCTCCCAATCCCTTGCCCTTGCCTGATGGTGTTCTTTCACGTCCTGACAGTCTGCAGTGCTGAGGGTTCCTGGATATCTCTGGCTTTCCTCTTTCCCGATACCTGTGGCCTCTGCCTCTCTCTGATTGATTAAGTTTCTTACACTATTGCTTTCTGGAACCTGTAGCAATTCATGCCCTTTTCTCTCAGGCCCACACTCTTCCTCTCTTCCAATTTCCACTCATAACCTAGAATGTATAGACTTTGAGTAATTAAAACAAGAATGAAAATCTTCCCTTATAGTAGCTTTGAATTGACATACCTGGGAACTCAATTATCATGACTGAACTGTATCATTAGAGCTTGTTTTCCCTGAAGAGACCTTTGAGTGATGGTGACTAAATTCATCATGGTGATTAAATTCATCATTTAGGCTTCCTTTCACTATCATCAAAGCATTAGGCATGTTAGAACTTTGGTTGAATTGGAAGGGAAAAACTAGAAGCTTAGGAGTTCCGATGAAGTTCTTTAGGGAGTCATCTGCAATAAGTAAACAGGACTTTTTCTTCATGATTAGCTATATAAAATCATGATTGTAACCCAATGAATCAGTTCTCAGTTTTGGAGAGTGTATGATTTTCAGTGTTTAGACTTGGTAGAAACCCAGGCTTTGGGGTTGGTTAGGCATACGTATAAGGCCACATATACATAATTACATATATGATTAAGTTAGGAGCATATTGCAATATTTTCTTTTTCCTTGCTTAAATTGGACAGAATTTAAGTTTCTGGACAAATCAGAAACTCTCTTTGTCAGGTTTGGAGAATGATGTCTGACAAATATGTGCAGTGTTCAAGGAAAGCAGAAGCAATGATCTACCTTTTTAAACAATACTTAAACAACTTATCTCCTATTGGCATACCACTTGTATTTTTATTCTATCCCTGGGTACTTGTGTGTTTTCTTTCTGATTCTCTGAAGACTGCAATTTGAGATATGGAGGCTTACAATCTGTTAAAAAAAAGATTCACTTATCCATTTCTCTCAGCCACTGCTCTCTTTATATGAAGGTTGAGTTCCAGCTCAAATGGCCTTGGGTGTTGCAGAGTTGATGTCTCTGTGAAGTCCCTAAATTTTATAGTGGGGAGTCAGCACTCTCCTTCCTCAAGCTGGTCCGAACTGCAAGCCCCCAATCCCCATCATGCTTACCTCCTCTTCCTACTGGCCTTATGAGCAAGTGTATTCTCAGCTCTGACATCCACTTGCAGCTATTGACTCAAACAGCAACCTAAACCACTTGATTTTAGCTCCATCATATTTCTCAGTGCCCCTTCCAGAGAACACTAGCATCTAACTGGGAATCAATAGCATCACATTTCTTTTTTTAAATTTATTAAAAAAAATTTTTTTTGGTTCTTCCATGCAACATGCAGGATCTTAGTTTCCCCATCAGGGATTGAACCCATGCTCCTGCATTGGAAACACAAAGTCTTAACCACTAGACCACCAGGGAAGTCCCTGGAGTTCATAGTTCTTCAATAGGCCTCCAAAATGCTTCAAAGTCATAGTAAGTAACTGCTACCCAGTGTAGCAATTTGGTGCTAGGAATTCCCTGGTGACTCAGATGGCAAGGAATCTGCCTGCAGTATGGGAGACCCAGGTTTGATCCCTGGATTGGGAAGATCCCCTGGAGGAGGGCATGGAAAGCCACTTCAATATTCTTGGCTGGAGAATCCCCATAGACAGAGGAACCTGGCAGGCTACAGTTCATGGGGGTGCAAAGAGCCAGACACAATTGAGTGACTAAGCATGTACAAAGTGAGCAGAGAATCTCTGATCATCTGGAACTTAGTGTCTGGACTATGATAGAAATGTTAATTAAGAACACAGATAAAAGTAGAATGAGAAACCAAATTAAGTGTCCCAAGGAAAGAGGACTTGGTACTCAAAGATATCTGAGAAGAGAAATGCTCCCCTGAGGATGACACTGAGCTGAGATTTGGAAGATGAGATGCTAATTGGGGAAAAGGGCAATCTATCAAAAGTAACCTGAGCAACCAGAGGAGCAGGTTCTAAGGGCCTGGGGTTGGAAGGAGCACAGTTGGCAAAACAGACATGAAGAACTACTGCTGTAACATAGAGAATGAGTGACAGGGAGCACAGAACATTAAAGTTAAATGCAACAGCCTGGAAGCCAGAAACGATTTTATGTATTCAAGATACACAAAGGCATAGGCAACATGGAAGAGACGGGGATTAGCTACCAAAAATGTGGATACCAAATGCCAGGGAAGTTTTATCAAAGACTGAAGTTTGAAGCTTGTCATAGGTGATTCTCACAAACTCACTGGTATTCCAAAGAACTGAAATTAGGGACTCAAACACTTATTTGTACAACGGTGTTCATAGCAGCATTATTTATAATATCTGGAAATAATCTAACCCTGGAAAAAATCTTAGTACCTGTTGATGATTGGATAGATAAACAGAATGTGAAATATATACACAGTGGACTCTTCTCCAGTCTTAAAGAAGTAAGAAACTCTGGCATATGCTACATCATGGAATTACATGAAGTGAAATAAGCCAGTCAAAAAAAGACAAATACTGTGCGGTTCCCTACTGTGAGGTACCTAGAGTCATCAGATTTATAGAGAGTAGAATGGTGATCACCAGAAGCTGGCAGGAAGGGGAGTTAGTGATTAATGGGAACAGAGTTTCAGCTGGGGAAGAGGAAAAAGCTCTGAAGATAGAAGGTGGTGATGGTTATACAACAATGTGAATGTACTTAATGCCACAGAACTGGACACTTGAAATGGTTAAAATAGTAAATATTATATTGTCTATATTTCACCACATGCACATTTCTATGAGTCTGGAAACAATAAGAGGTGGTAAGGATTCAGTGTAACCCTCCATGGTGACCTCTCTGACAGTGATTTTATAGACTTTCGGTAAGGAGAGGCCAATAATCTTGCTCAGAGGAGAGGAGATGCTACTTTTGTTGCTGGGAAAAGTCAGGGAAATCTGGGGGTCGGTCAAGCTTGTTGGATTCATTGAAATGTGCCCATTCTTATTACTCATGTTCCGGTCTTTTTCCATCAATGACATAACTGTAACATAACTCCATATAGAAGGTAATTTGATTCCCATTGTAATTAAACCACTTACAGAATCAGACTTTAGCTTTTAGAAATATCACTTTGTAAATTTAAATTATAAGGAATTGTTTTAAGAAAGTCCTATCACCTCTATGGTCCTCTACTCTGCAACTTAAACTGAGAATGTAAAATCCTTTTTTAATGTTTCAACATTTATTATTATTTTAAAATTTACTTCATTGAAATATAGTTGATTTACAATGTTGTTTCTAATTTCTGCTGTACAGAGAAGTGATTCATTTATACATATGTATATATACACATTATTTTTCATATTCTTTTTCATTATGGCTTATTACAGAATATTTAATATATTTCACTACACTATAAGGTAGGACATTATTGTTTATCCATTGTATATGCAATAGTTTGTATCTTTTAATCCCAAACTCTCAACCCACCCTCCCAACCTGCTTGTCAGTCATGAGTCTGTTTTCTATATCTGTGAGTATGTTTCTGTTTCTTAGATAAGATCATTTTGTGTCATATTTTAGATTTTACATGTAAGTGATATCATGTAGTATTTGTCTCTGTTTGTCTGACTTACTTCACTTAGTATGATAATCTCTAGGTCTATCCATGTTGCTGCAAATGCCATTATTTTGTTCTTTATATGGTTGAATAGTATTCCATCATACACACACACACACACACACACACACATATATATATATATAAGAATACCACATTTTCTTTATCTGAGAATGTAAAGCCTTGAACTGGTCACTTTCTTTCTCCAGTTTCTCAAGTACACTTATATAAAGTCACATCTATTGCAACTACTACTTTGCCTTCTAAAGCCTTACTTTGTATAAGCATTCAACTCCATGCAACTAAAGTTTATATTTCTACACTTACTGTGAGCGACTGCCCTTGTCTCATTGGAGCATTGTGCCCCATCCATATTTCCTCTGCATTCTCTACTATATGCTGTAGGCTGTTTACTATGAATACCTGTAGCTCTCTGCCTGAAGACTTCTCTGTTTTTCTTTCTGATGCAGGAACATACTCAACTTGTATTCAGGATGAGCAAAATAGGCTTGAGAGTCAATATTTTTGGATGCAACATCCAAGCAAAAATGAAAGGGCATTTAGCAGCTAGAAACCCCAGCATGCTCCCATAGCTGCGTGTCCTCTGTGTGACGATATGCCCTGCCTCTAGTAGCTCTCTCGTGTAGCGTTGTTGAACTCTAGCTGCTCATTGGAAATAAAGTCCTGACTTTTACAATTTTCTTCCTTCTCGCTCTCTCATTTCCCCACCTTCTTAACAGTGGGAATCACTGCAATCACCTCTCAGTTTAACTACTCGTATTTGCCTTTTTTTTTCCTCAGGGTCTGATTCTGGGAAAAACCAAACAAACACACCGTATTCCACTGGCAATTAGGGCAATAGCGCCTTAAATCTAATCAGGACTGCAAACCCATTTTAGAGTCTCATCTTTAAAGTTTGTCCCCTGAAAGCAGCTCCATGATAAAAAGTTGTGTGAATCAGGATTTGGTCAGGAAAACAGACATCACTCTATATTTTTGTGGGTCTGAAATATAGGGCAGTAGGCAACCACTGAAAGAAGAGAAGGTATAAAGAACAGGGAGGAGCAAGGATCAACTGAAGGTCAGGAAGCTACTACTGAAGGTCAGGAAAGACACCACTGAAGTCAGGGAGAAAAACAGAACTGCTTTCAAGGATTTCAGTAATGCACGTGCTTTTAAAAAACATTTTATATTGGGATACAACTGATTTACAATGTTGTGACAGTTTCAGGTGCACAACTGAATGACTGTCTTGTGTACACATGTATTCATTCTCCCCCAGACTCCTCTCCCATCCAGGTTGCCACATATTTTGAGTAGAGTTCTCTGTACTATACAGTAGTTAAATAAGGCGATGTGTACACTGCGATCTCGAATCACCTAACCGCCCTATCCGCCCACCCTTCCCCTGAAAACCATAAGTTCATTTTCTAAGTCTTTGAGTCTGTTTTGTAAATAAGTTCATTTGTATCATTTTTTTTAAGATTCCAAATACAAATGATATATATTTTTCGTTCTCTGTCTAACTTACTTCACTCTGGGTTTACTCACGTTGCTACAAATGACATTATTTCATTCTTCCTAATGGCTGAGTAATATTCCATTGAATATATGTACCACATCTTCTTCATCTGTTCCTCTGTTGATCGACATTTAGGTTGCTTCCATGTTTTGGCTATTGTCAGCAGTGCTACAATGAACAGTGGGGTGCAAATGTCCTTTCAGATCATGTTTTTCTCTGAATATATGCCAACTAGTAGGATCACAGAGCCATATGGTAGCTGTATGTTTATTTTTTTAAGAACCTCCATGCTCTTCTCTATACTGGCTGTACCAATTTGTTAATACATTCTCACCTACAGTGTAGGAGGGTTCCCTTCTCTTCATACCTTCTCCAGCATTTATTATTTGTGGACTAGCATGTGCTTTTTTAGAGCTTGCTAGAAGTTGCTGAGACTCTTACAGCTTCCCATGCTGTCTGCTGCCACAATTTCAGGAGAATAATGGATTTTTCTCTCTTCTCCCTTCAGGATCTTGCAGGAGTGCCAAGGATTATGGGAAATGTAGTTCTTGGATTCTCAGCTTCATCCCAGGCAAGTTCTTAGAAGAAGGGAATGATAATGATGTTGAGTTGTTACCAGCCCATCTGGAATCATAAGCAAAGTCTGGAATATGAAAGGTCTTGTGTAACATTTTTGTTTCTATTTCAAGAGCACTGAGAAGACATTGGCAGGTTTTAAGAAAAGTGTGATATCATTACATTTGCATTTTTTAAATCTTTGGCTATAGTGTAGAGTTTGGGATGGCAAGAAAACCAGTTAGGAAAAAATACAGCTTTAGTCCAGGAAAGAAGCTGATGGTCATTTATTTGGGTAGAGTAATGAAGATATAGAGAAGGTATATAGACAGGTTGAAGAATCATTGAGGATATAAAGGTAATTGGATATGGTAGTAGATTGAGTTTGAGAGATATAAATGATCAGACTATGACACTTACTGATTTAAATTGTCATCCATTAAGATAGGAAATACTGATGGACAGCCAGTATGGGGCAGAGTAGCTAACTTTGAAAGTAGGCTATGACTTTAGGTCACACATGATGAATTTGAGGTGTCTTTGAGATGGTATGTGAGGCTATAGATCAGGCAATGTACTAGGTCACATTATATGCTTTGGGAGGGTTTGCAAGGGTGACCAGTGCTCCTTGGCAGTTTCTCATTGCCGGCAGTCACTAGGAATGGTAGCAAAAGCCACCAGTAATTGCTTTTGTGTCCAATTGTTAGCTCCTCAGGGCCCTAGAGACTCTCTTTTGCAATAGTTTCTAAGAGCAGTAGTCCCAAGAGCCTCTTTTAAGGGTGGATGGTCAAAAAATTTTGACAGTGGTTTTATAGATTTCCCACTAACTTCTCCCTTCATGGGAGAGATATTGCATAATTATTATTGTCTGCTGGCTTGGTGTTACCCCCTCAGCCACCCTTGCAGGACAACTATGGTGAAGCTTTGATGAGCTGTCTCTAGGAAGCTGTTCATGCAAAGAAGAGTCCCCTCAAAACTCTCAAGTCTCACCGAGGGGAGTAAGTCTGTAGACTCTCATGTAACACTATGTATCACTGCTGTTCTCTGTGCTGTTTTCATTCATACCCTGAGGCTGGCAGGCTCAAGTGAACTGTCATTGTCCCCAGTGGTGCCCTCAGGGGACTGAAGTGACAATCTTTCTTTTCCTCCTGGCTTTGTGAAGGTTAGGGAAGTAAGGAGCCTGGAAAATCCACATATGCTCCATGAGCATGGAGCATGATCTACTCTGTGATTGGGACCTGAGGGACTGAGTTCCTTAAGTAATATGTGCAAAGTCTGAAGACAATAAGTTAAAGAAAATTTTATATTACTTGCAATATTCCTATAAAGAAGTCTTGCTTCTCCATTTACTTGTTTACTCATTTATTTATATCAGTATGGACTTTATTTTGTATTTTGGCTTATAACCCATTTCTACATTATCTTATTGCACAAATTATTCCAAGTATTAATTCTAATCTTGACCTTTTTTTTTTTTCAGATTAGCTCTTGTGTCCCTGTGAATTCCATTTATGCTCTAGTTTTTTTTTTTTTTCAAGGAAAAAAATGCCATGATTTTATTAGCTGTATTAACTACATGCATATGTGCTAAGTCACTTCACTTGTGTCTGACTCCATAACTCTATGGACCATAGCCTGCCAGGCTCCTCTGTCCATAGGATTCTCCATGGGATTCTAGCAAGAACACTAGAGTGGGTTGCCGTGCGCTCCTTCAGGGAATCTTTCCAACCCAGGGATTGAATCCAAGTCTCTCATGTCTCGTACATTGGCAGGTGGGTTCTTTACCACTAGTGCCATCTGGGAAGCCCCATGTTAACCATGTACTTAACCACATGTTAGAGAATGATGTTCTGGGTAACTGTCTCTTCTGATACTCCACCTTTTAAAAGTTCTGTTATTTTTTAAGTACTGACTTCTACAAGATGATTAAGAACTCAAAACTTTTCTGTGTCCCAATCCCAGAATCAGCCATTTATCCAAGGAGCCTGCATTCCTTTTATTGAAAAATCTTATTTTAAAAACCAAGATCTGAGCATTGACACCCTTTTCCTTCTGCCTGAAATACTTAATCTTATTTTACAGGGCAGGGCTGCCAGTGATGAATTCTACCAGCTTTTGGATGTCTGGTAGCTTGGCCTCTTGTAGTTTTCCTCATGTGCACATGCTGATCAATATTGTGTGAAAACTAACGAAACTTTCTGCATTTTTCCAAAGCGCTCTCTGTGCAGACCTCTTTCTTCATTCTGGTCACCTGCCCTACTGATTCCAGCTGCTCTGGTCTTACTTGGTTCTCAAGCTGGTTTGCTCATATCAGAGAGATGAGGCTCTGTTTGGTTTTCCTTTCTTGCCCGTTCGTGTATACAAACACTGCAGGCAGGGATCTGAGACAGTCGGAGGGCTTTCCACTGTGCTAGCCCTCTTCAGAGGTTACTTAACATCCTCAAAATGTACTTGTCTGAAAGTAGTTCTGAAAGCTAGTCTTATTTTGTCTAGCTTTCTGTTTATTTCAGGCAGAAAAATTGCTCCATCTTTGTTGGAAGCAGCAATTCCTCTGCATTTTATTTATATTGTTTTTAATGAAGCTGTGAAATTTTAGAAAAATGTTAACAATATATCTTGAAAGAGAAGATTTAACTTAGATGATAATAACCATATTTTATTAAACACACCCATGAACAGTCCATATGTTGCCTTTGTGTGAATTAGAAAAAGACACCCTGAATAAAAACACTTTATTTATCCTTTGGGAAATTGTCATAATATACAGATTTTGCTAGCACAAGAGCCATTACTGCTATATGCTGGAAAGTTTCCATGATGATATAAAAGTCTATGTTGTCTTCAATACAAATGCTTTGCTACAAATTTACTTTTTGTATTCAACTTTCACTTTCTTTGAGGGCCTAGAAAAAATTTTAAAAGTGAGAAGTTTAGAGTAGAGGGAATGAAAACATGCAGAAATGTTTGTAGTTTCACTGGAGGGAGTCAATAAATCGAGCTTCACATTTCCCGTACATCACAACATCTAACATAAAGAATCTAAATGTGTATATTTATTAAAGAATAATAAATTAGTTAAAATCCTCTGTAAAAAATAAAAAAAAATGTAGCTTGCTTTCAGTATCTGTGAATTTGCTTTTTTTTAATTTTACTTTTTAAAAATTTTTTATTTTTTATTTACTTGTTTGCTGTATTTTTAGATTTACACACAATGATATGTCATGATATTTGTCTTTCTCTGTCTCACTTATTTCACTTAGCATAATACCTTGTAAGTCTATCCATATTGTTGGAAATGGTAAAATTTTTTTCTTTTTTATGGCTGAGTCAGTCAAGTTCAGTTCAGTCACTCAGTCATGTCTGACTCCTTGGGACCCCATGGATTGCCACATACCGGGCTTTCCTGTCCATCACCAACTCCTGGAGCTTATTCAAACTCATGTCCATTGAGTCGGCGATGCCATCCAACGATCTCATCCTCTGTCGTTCCCTTCTCCTCCCACCTTCAAGCTTTCCCAGCATCAGGGTCTTTTCCAATGAATCAGTTCTTCATATCAGATGGCCAAAGTATTGGAGTTTCAGCTTCAACATCAGTCTTTCCAGTGCACACCCAGGACTGATATCCTTTAGGATGGACTGGTTGGATCTCCTTGCAGTCCAAGGGACTCTCAAGAGTCTTCTCCAACACCACAGTTCAAAAGCATCAATTCTTCAGCACTCAGCTTTCTTTATAGTCCAACTCTCACACCCATACATGACTACTGGAAAAACCATAGCTTTGACAAGATGGACTTTCGTTGGGAAAGTAATGTCTCTGCTTTTTAATATGCTATCTAGGTTGGTCATAACTTTTATTCCAAGGAGGAGCAAGCGTTTTTTAATTTCATGGCTGCAGTCACCACTTGCAGTGATTTTGGAGCCCAAAAAAGAAAACTCTGTCACTGTTTCCACTATTTCCCCATTTATTTGCATGAAGTGATGGGACTGGATGCCAGATTAGTTTTCTGAATGTTGAGCCTTAAGCCAACTTTTTCACTCTCCTCTTTCACTTTCATCAAGAGACTTTTTAGTTCCTCTTCACTTTCTGCCATAAGGGTGGTGTCATCTGCATATCTGAGGTTATTGATATTTCTCCTGGCAATCTTGATTCCAGCTTGTGCTTCCTCCAGACCAGCATTTATCATGATGTACTCTGCATATAAGTTAAATAAGCAGGGTGACAATATACAGCCTTGACATACTCCTTTTCCTATTTGGAAGCAGTCTGTTGTTCCATGTCCAGTTCTAACCATTGCTTCTTGACCTGCATACAGATTTCTCAGGAGGCAGGTGGTCTGGTATTCCCATCTCTTTCAGAATTTTCCACAGTTTGTTGTGATCTACACAGTCAAAGGCTTTGACATAGTCAATAAGGCAGAAGCAGATGTTTTTCTGGAACTCTCTTGTTTTTTTGATGATCCTTTGGATGTTGGCAATTTGATCTCTGGTTCCTCTGCCTTTCCTAAATTCAGCTTGAACATCTGGAAGTTCAGAGTTCATGTACTGTTGGCTGAGTAGCATTTTACTATATGTATGTAGTACATCTTCTTTATCCATTCATCTGCTGATGGACATTTAAGTTGTTTCCACGTTTTGGCTATTGTGAATAGTGCTGCTATGAATGTAGGGGTGCATGTATCTTTTTGAATTACAGTTTCACATAAAGAATTAAACATAAGACGTGGCACTATAAAATTCCTAGAAGAAAACATAGGCGAAACATTTTCTGACACAAATCATACCAATGTTTTCTGAGATCAGTCTCCCAAGGCAATAAAAATATAAGTAAGTAGAACCTAGTCAAACTTATAAGCTTTTGTATAGCAGATGACACCATAAACAAAATGAAAAGACAGTCTACAAACTGGGAGAACATATTTGCAAGTGATGTAACCAATAACAGTTTAATTTCCAAAATGTACAAATAGCTCATACAACTCAAAAACAACAACAAAAAACAAACCTATCCAAAAATAAGAAAACTAAGTAGACATTTGTCCAAAGAAGACATACAGATGGTCAATATGCACATGAAAAGATGCTCAACTTAGCTAATTATTAAAGAAAGGTAAATCAAAACTACAATGTGTTATCACCTCACCAGACAGAAATGGTCTTCATTAAAAAGTCTGCAAAACAAATGCTGGAGAAGATGTGAAGAAAAGGGAACTTTCCTGAACTGTTGGTGGGATGTAAGTTGGTGCAGCCACTGTGGAAAACAGTATGGAGAGTCCTCAGAAAACTAAACATAGAATTCCCACATGATCTGGCAATCCCATTTTTAAGCATACATACAGACAAAACTATAATGAAAAAAGGATGAGGTTTCTAAATGTAAGAAAATACTGTCTGAAATCAGTGAGGATAAATTTGAAAAGATAAGAGTTAACATAAAATAAATGAAATTTTCTCCCTAGAAAATGTGAACAAATTCCTCATCTTGTTTAAAAACAGAAGCTTATTAAGTTGAGAAATTAAAATTGAAATTCTAGAGAACTCCCTGGTGGTACACTGGTTAGGACTCTACACTTTCTCTGCTGTGATCCTTGGTTTGATCTCTCTCTGGTCAGGGAACGAGTCTGCCCTCCTAGCACAGAAGGCAGGCCGTCAGTCTCATAATCTGGTCTTGAGTTCGAACCTCAGAGAGGGTAGATCACTCTTTTAGGGCTTCCCTGACAGCTCAGTTGGTAAAGAATCCACCTGCAATGCAGGAGACCCTGGTTCAATTCCTGGGTTGGGAAGATCTGCTGGAGAAGGGATAGGCTACCCACTCCAGTATTCTTGGGCTTCCCATGTGGCTCAGCTGGTAGAGAATCCACCTATAATGTGTGAGATCTGGGTTCAATCCCTGGGTTGGGAATATTCCTGGAGAAGGGCAAGGCTACCCACTCCAGTATTCTGGCCTGGAGAATTCCAGGGATTGTACAGGCCATGGGGTCACAAAGAGTAGGACATGACTGAGGGATTTTCACTTTCACTTTCAGGGAACAAAGATCCCATAAGCATCGGGTGCAGCCAAATAAATATATAAAATATACATATCCCTACAGCAGCTAACAGAAATCTTTAGAAGTGCCTGTTCACAAGACTCAAACTTAACTGAAGGTGATCTGCAATGGAGTGAGTGTTTGGGTCCCATCCTAAATTCATGTATTGAAATCATAACTTCCACGTAAGGCCTCTGGGAGTTAATTAAGTATAATAGTGGTGCCCACATGAATGGGATTTATTGTTGTTCAGTCGCTAAGTTGTGTCCAACTCTTTGTGACCCCATGGACTGCAGCACACCAGGCTCTTCTGTCCTTCACTATCTCCCAGAGTTTGCTCATACTCCTGTCTATTGAGTCTGTGATGCTATCTAACCATCTCATCCTCTGCCATTTCTTTCTCCTTTAGCCTCAATCTTTCCCAGCATCATGGTCTTTTCCAGTGAGTCAACTCTGCATCAAGTGGCCAAAGTATTGGAGCTTTAGCTTCAGCATCAGTCCCTCCAATGAATATTCAGTGTTGATTTCCTTTAGGATTGATTGTTTTGATCTCTTTGCAGTCCAAGGGAATCTCAAGAGTCTTCTCCAGCACCACAATTCGAAAGCATCAATTCTTTGGTGCTCAGACTTCTTTATGGTCCAACTCTCACATCCATACATGACTACTGGAAAAACCATAGCTTTGACTATGTGGACCATTGTCAGCAAACTGATGTCTCTGTTTCTTAATACATTGTCTGGGTTGTCATGGATTTCCTTCCAAGGAGCAAGCATCTTCTAATTTCATGGCTGCAGTCACTGTCCACAGTGATTTTGGAGCCCCAGAAAATAAAATCTGCCACTGTGTCCACTTTTCCCCCTTCTACTTGCCACAAAGTGATGGGACTGGATGCCATGATCTCAGTTTTTTGAATGTTGAGTTTTAAGCAAGCTTTTTCACTCTCCTCTTTCACCTTCATCAAGAGGCTTTTAGTTCCTCTTTGCTTTCTCCTGTTAGAATGGTATCATCTACATATCTGAGGTTGTTGATATTTCTCACAGCAATCTTGATATCAGCTTGTGAGTTATCTAGTCTGGCATTTCTCTTGATGTACTTTGATTAGAAGTTAAATAAGCAGGGTAACAATATACAGCCTTGACATAATCCTTTCCCAATTTTGAACCAGTCCATTGTTCCATGTCTGGTTTTAACTGTTGCTTCTTGACCTACAGAGAGGCTTCTCAGGAGACAAGTAAGTTGGTCTGGTATTCCTGTCTCTTTAAGAATTTTCCACCATTTGCTGTGATCCACACAGTTCAAGTTTTTAGTGTAGTCAATGAAGCAGAAGTAGATGTTGTTCTGGAATTCCCTAGCTTTCTCTATGATCCAATGGACATTGGCAATTTGATTTCTGGTTCCTCTGCCTTTAATAAATCCAGCTCGAACATCTGGAAGTTCTTGGTTCACATTTTGCTGAAACCTAGCTTGAAGGATTTTGAGCATTACCTTGTTATCATGTGAAGTGAGTGAAATTGTGAGGGACCTCAAAGAGCTTTTTTATCTTCTTTATGCCAAGTGAGGATATAGGAAACAGTCTGAAATTTGTAATTCTATATAATGTTCTCACCAGATCCCTACCATTCTGGCACCCTGATCTCTGATGTCTCTCTTCCAGAAATGTGAGAATTAAAAAATTCAATTGTTTATATGTCACCCAGTCTATGGTACTTGGTTGTAGTAGCTTGGACAGACTAACAGCTATTTGAAGGAGAAAAATCTAGAGTGACAACTTACACAGAAGATAGAGAGAATGAATAAAGAAGAAAAAGAAAATTCAGTAATCCACAAGAAGAAGTCAAACACTTATTTTTCTAAATTAATTCACGTTAATATTTATTTTCATTTTAAATAATAACAGAATTTTAATACTAATGGGACTTTAACAAGGTAAATCTGCAATACATCTAAAAGAATAGCGAAGTGAGAATAACAAAGACAATGCTGAAAAAGAAGAAAAATAAGTAGATTATTTTCCATGAGAGAAACAACCAAGACCAAGACAAGTTAAACATCTTGCTCAGTCATTTATCTCATCACTGGTAGGGCCTGTATACAAATTAAGACTTTTTTTAAACTTCGACTCTATCGCTACCCCCAGTATGCTGTGTACAAATGTAGTAGATGCTCTGATGGCTCCAAAATCAGAGCTGAGCCTCTAGCTGGGAGAGTGTTGGCCTAAGAAAGCTGCTTCACAAAGCTTATACCCCTTCCCCAGGGGCAGCCCACTTCCATGACTTATTAAAGCAGGGATGCAGAGACCCATCCCTGGCCTCAATCTTGAACAACTCTGTACGGTCATCCTAGCTGGAATGTCTTTTGTGGGACCAGCTGAGACCTTTTTTGCAAATGCATGGCATTCATCTTCATCTTCTACCCAGTTCTTCTTCTATCACTCCTTAATAAGTGCTATTCCTGTGAGCATTCACCAATGAACTTTCTGAATGCAAATCTTTGTCTTAGAGTACATGTATGGGGTACCTGATCTTACATATTTGATGCCAAGAGTGACTCCAGGGAGCAGATTTAAAAGGAGAAATTCAGAGCTGATTCACCCCTGGCCAGCTGGCAATGCAAATTGCGTCTCTGGTAGGTGGAGCACCAATGGTCTCTGACCTGCTCTAACAGAACAGTTGTTAATATGCTCCCTTCAGAAGCAATTCAGAAGGCAATGCATTGACTATTGCAATATCTCACAGGTTTGAGAGGTTTGGGGGAAGTAGCAATTATAAGGACAGTGGAATCAGAGTACTATTGATGCATTGGACAAAGGCAATGAAAGGCTGATGGTAATTAATCAACAATTCTAGGTAAAATGTGAAAATCAGAGAGCCTATTTGGCAGCACATAAGAAGAGTCCCATGTTTTGCAGCTGGAGGCCAGAAAAAGCTGAGCATCAGGCCAGGGTGTAATTATGAGTAGCACTGCATCACAGAAGGTTGAATTCCAATTTTCATCTTTAGCAAGTCTTCTAAAGTCAAGGTCAGGGTCATGGCTGGTAAGGTCTGAAATTCGAGAATTGGGATGGGGATATCTGAAATGAACATACCGGAACATTGAAAACCCTAGAACATGTTGGTTTATCTGTGGTGGCTCTCCCCTGTAGAAGGGAAAATGGTAGGAGGTGCTGGATAGAACTTTCCCTCCTAATTAAACTGGGGCTTCCCTGATGGCTCAGCAGATAAAGAAACCACCTGCAATGCAGGAGACGCGGGTTCAATTTCTGGGTCAGGAAGATCCCCTGGAGGAAGGAATGACAAACTATTCCCTTATTCTTGCCTGAAAAAAACCCCATGGACAGAGGAGCCTGGTGGGCTACAGCCCAGAGGTTTGTAAACAACTGAACATGGCTGAGCCTGAGCCTGAACAATGCAGTCCCTAAATAATAGAGACAGGTGGTGGCACTTACCCCTCAGAAGCAAAGTGTGCACAATAACCATAATGAGTAAGACAATAGAAGTGGCAGCCAGGCTGTCCTGTCCTGCAGAGACTATTGAGATGGCTAGCAGAATATGGCTTTGCTTAGAGCAAAATAGATGAGCAGACAAGAGTCTTGTTCAACACAGACAGTCCAAGGCAATCAAAGATGGATAACAAGGATGCTGAGGGCAATAAAATATGATAAACCTTTGCCTAGTTTCTGACTAGAGTCACATCTCAGACTCAGAACCCATTAATGGAAATGGAAGGTCAGTCCCCATTCATCAGAGTTGATTCAGCTACTGCTTTCACTGAAGGTCCAACAGATAAACAAAAGTAATAGACAACAGCCCCTTGGATGTGGCATCACTCCTCAAAGGGACAGGCCAACCATTGGTGACAAGTGGATCATATCAGACTCCTTTTACCCTGGAAAGGGCAATGATTCATCTTGACTTATTCCTGGTATGGGTGTGTCTTTCCTGCCTTCATGGTCATTATTGAGAGTGGTCATTATCTTGAGAGTCCCTTGAACTGCAAGGAGATCCAACCAGTCCATCCTAAAGGAGATCAGTCCTGGGTGTTCATTGGAAGGACTGATGCTGAAGCTGAAACTCCAATACTTTGGCCACTGCATGCGAAGAGTTGACTCATTGGAAAAGACCCTGATGCTGGGAGGGATTGGGGGCAGGAGGAGAAGGGGACAACAGAGGATGAGATGGCTGGATGGCATCACCAACTCGATGGGCATGAGTTTGAGTAAATTCTGGGAGTTGGTGATGGACAGGGAGGCCTGGTGTGCTGCGATTCATGGGGTCGCAAAGAGTCTGAGCAACTGAACTGAACTGAACTGAACAGTATTTGACCCCCTGAGAGTCTTTGACACAAATATCTCATACAGTTATTTCAGGCCATGGGACCCAGTCTACAGAAAAGGTGGTGCAGCCATGGACCCATGACCTACATCTTACAGCATAAAATATCACTCAGAAACTACTGACCTGATGGAGCAATGATGAAACTAAAGTCTGACTTCTAATAATATCCTGTTGTACTAAGTATTCATTGTGTATCACATTGGTTTTCTAAAGACATGACAACTATAAACATTATTTTACTATAAAATTTGTAATAGTCTATTTAATACTTTAATACTTTTAAAATAAAAGGATAACCTATCTCTTTTAAGTATAAAATGAATTTATTTGTAGATATATGAAAGCTAATAGGAATGAAGGAAAAACATACTATCATTTTGGAAATAACAGAAATTAGTCATAGTCAACTTGGGGGATCTCAAAATATAAATTATCTGACATTATGACTCTAAGGCCTTCACTGGAAGAATCATCTCACTCCATTTCTTTGGTGCTTAATGCATTATGCTCACATCTCAAAGTGCTTAAGAAGAGAGGCCAATTTCTATCACTTGTGTCCCGTTTCTGCATCATGTCCTTTATGAGTCAGGAAAAGGTGTGATTTGTCAAAGTCTCTGGGGTTCTCTTTGGTTTTTATAATGAGAGCACACCATAATTTACCACTCAAATAAGATGACACACAGTGAAAGTGGAAGTGTTAGTCACTCAGTCTTTTCTGACTCTTTGCGACCCTGGGGACTGTAGCCTGCCAGGCTCTTCTGTTCATGCGATTCTCCAGGCAAGAATACTGGAGCGGGTTGCCATTTCCTTCTCCAGGGGATCTTTCTGACCCAAGGGGTCGAACCTGGGTCTCCCGCATTGCAGGCAGATTTTCACTGTCTGAGCCACCAGGGCCAGCACACAATGAGAGATATAATTCCCCAGAGGAAATCATGACTTTATTTTTTAAGAGAGAAATGGATCCCAGCTGACTAGAAACAGGTCAGTTGGCCTCTGATAAACATGTAACCGCAGTGCTCTGTGAGGACCTAGCGGGTGGGATGGGAGGACGGGAGAGGACTCAAGAGGAAGGGTAGACATGTTTATGTACAGCTGATTCACTTTGTGGTACAGCAGAAACTAATGCATTGTAAAGCAATTACACTCCAACAAAAAGGATAAAATAGAAAACCAACAAGGACCTATTGTATAGCACAGAGAACTCTGCTCAATACCATGTAGTGACTGGGAAATGGTTATCTTCAAATGGGAAAAGAATTTGAAAAAGAACAGATGCATGTATATGTATAACTGAATCACTTTGCCATACACCTGAAACCTACACAACATTGTTAATTAACTATACTTCAATATAAAACAAAAATTAAAAGTAAAATAAAATAGACATCCAATTATTTCTGGTCAATACACGTGCTGTTGGATATACTGACTAACAAAGGAATCCTGCAAAGAGTAGGGGAAGAAATGCAAGACACCATTTTCTTCCTCTTTCATCAATTGCATGGAAGTTGGACAAAGGCAATAGTACATTACTGCTTCTGCTGGCCACCTCATGTTGCCATCTTGAGCAATGTTGCTTTCTGATGGGGACACCCCACAATCATCTCTGGTACTGATGAGTGCTCTGGCCTTGGAGTTGTCAGAATGGCAGTTCATTATATGAAATCTTCATTAAGTCAAAGTTATGTAACAACTTTAAAAAACTTTCTTTCCCCTGAAAAATTTCCATCGCTTCTTTATCTTCCTTCTCTTGTAACTGATAGAAAGATTTGTGCCTGAATGTTGAAGAGATACTGTTGTGAACCAGAGAGTGAATATGACTCTGTTTTGATTCCAGCTTGCAGCCCTCTGAGATCGAATATACAAGTTCTCAGGGTTTAATAGGAGCTAGGGTCAGAGTGGGGGAATGTCTATAGCAAACTCTTCTTCAGACCTTGCTCTTATATCTCCTTTGGCCATATCCTTTTCTCTTATCCTTCTCATGCTTTGTAGAAATCCTTAGTCAGTTCCTTTAACCTGTGGCATGAGTTTCTCTAGCTTTCCCCAAGACCAGCATAAATAAAGCAAGGGTTTCTTATTGATATGAGAAAAGAATTCTTTCTTTTCAATAAAATTTAATAAGGTTCTCTTAAAAATTGTTCATTAGGAATTGTGATTCAATTCATAAACATAATATCTGCACTCTAAATTTTGGGTAAAATCAAGTCTACTTTTATGGAATAACCTGAAAAGCAGCAGTAAGAAAATAGCATAGATCTGGCAGGAAATTATTCAAGCTGTTCACGCCTCCCTCCCCAAGCTAGTTTTAAGAGAACAGTGAAATAGAGTTCCCTGATAGGCAATGTGTTTTGCTGAAGGACAATGAAATCATGCTAAACTTAATGAGAATGTTTTTAAATTGCTCCTGTTTCTTCTTTCAGGTGATGTTTGAAACACATTTATTCTATTCTCTTGATACTATGACAAGAAAGGAATTGTAATATTACTTCTACTACCTAGGGAAAGGAGCTGATTAGCTAGTTTTGACTCTTAGATGATCCTCAAATCATTCTATTGGAGCGCATTTCTCTGCCTTATTTTCAGAGACAGAGAAGTAAGGCCATTGCCTGATTTCTATTATCGTTAATGACTCTTCTAATAATTGGATGCCTGATACTTTTAATTTTTATTTTAGAAAACATATCTACTACTGAGACTAAGTCCCTTTATTGTTCACTGTAAATTTCCCTTGAGGCATTTGTTTTTGTTTAAAGAGGTATAAATAAATAATAGATGAATGCTCAGGATATAGTTACAAATGGACTAAAGTCAAACTGCCATTTGTGTCTCTTAAAGAAGAAAGTAGTAAGTAAATACATAGTGTTTACTCTCTAATGCAGAAACAATAAAAAATATCTGATTAAAAATAGGAAACATAAAATGGGTGAATGATGGAAGAACAAAGTTTATTTTAAAAGACTTTTGGGAGAACCCACATCTCTTACATCTCCTGGATTGGCAGCATCATGTTCAAACTGAGCCTGGAGGCTGGGGGAGGTGATGGAGCTTCCACTCTCCCCATCAGTGGATGTAGCCTCACACTTGTTCAGTGAAAGATGAGGTGGCTCAGCGGTAAAGAATCTGCCTGCAATGCAGGAGACATAAGAAATGTCAGCTCGATCCCTGGGTCAGGAAGATCCCCTGGAGAAGGAAGTGGCACCCCACTCCAGTATTCTTGCCTGGAGAGTCCCATGGACAGAGGTGGACAGGGTTCTGAACAAGGGCACTTTAATAGTCAGGCAGAGGGGCAGGATTCCCGTAGGCAGTCCATTTTGTGTGAATGTAATAACAAAAGCAGCTAAAAACAAGTAAAAGAAACAGTTCCAACATGGACTCAGAACTGGCTTTTCCCTGCAATCTGAGTTTCTTATATGTGGAATCTAAACAAGCCTAACTCACTGAAATAGAGAGTAGATTGGTAGTTACCAGGGTCTGAGGAGTGGTGGTGGTGGTGGTGAATTGGGAGATGTTGTTCAAATGGAACAAACTTCCAGTTATCAGATAAATAAGTCTGGGGATGTAAGGTACACCATGGTGATTAGAGTGAACAATAATCTATTGCTGTAGCAGGGTGGAGAGGAGTCGTGTATGACAAAATGTTGCCTGCCTTATCAGTAAACAAAGGATGTAGCAGTCATCAGTCACCAGCTGCCCCAACGGTGAGCCTTGAGGGAACTCAAGGTAAAAACAGGTTGCGGCCATTAAGCCGTCAGCCGCTGCAGCCATCTCCCCCAACCCCCACCCCTAGAGGTGCACCCGGAGGAGATTCAGGATGTAAAAACACAGGATCCTGGCTTCAGAGAGCTGAGGTGCATATCAAAGGAATGATTTCAGTGAGTCCAGGGTCTGCATCTTCCCATACACAGAAAAATGCTAAATTCATTAGCTTGAGATGTCTTTTCTTATTATCTGGTTTCCTTTAATTAACAGTAATCTTTAACATGCGCCAAAAAATTGATGCTTTTGAACTACGGTGTTGGAGAAGACTCTTGAGAGTCCCTTGGACTGCAAGGAGATCCAACCAGCCCATCCTGAAGGAGATAAGTTCTGGGTGCTCATTGGAAGGACTGATGCTGAAGCTGAAAATCCAATTCTCTGGCCACCTCATGTGAAGAGTTGACTCGTTGGAAAAGACCCTGATGCTGGGAGGGATTGGGGGCAGGAGGAGAAGCGGACGACAGAGGATGAGATGGCTGGATGGCATCACTGACTTGATGGGCATGAGTTTGAGTAAACTCCGGGAGTTGGTGATGGACAGGGAGGCCTGGCATGCTGCGATTCATGGGGTCGCAAAGGGTCGGACACGACTGAGCGACTGAACTGAACTGAATCTTTAACTACCTGATCTTTGTTGCAAAAACTTCTATACATCTTGGTTCCTCCTTTACCTCTCAAGAGCAGTCTCTCAGAGCCATCTGAGAGGCTGGGTCCCAGGCTTCAGTCCTCAGATTTGTCTGCCAAGTAAAATATAATTCTCTACTTTTTGGTTGTGCATTTTTTTTTTTTTCAGTTGACCGAGAGTTGCAGGGGTCCTGGTGCCTGACCTGAGCTCTCTGATGACATGTTACAGCTTCATCTTTGATCGACAGTTTTCTTCGCACGTTCACTCTTCACATGTCAGTATTTAGATGCTCCAGACAGACAGATGGAAGACTGCTGTCACTACTCAAAGGTAAAAAGAAGTTATTAGCATGAATGTGATTCCCCTGCACTGCAGCTGGTCTGGATAGCCAAGTGCCACACATATTTCTCTTTTACCTTCACTCTCACAGCTCTACTCTCGTGACTCCCAAAGAGAGTCAACAATTTCATTCTTGCCTTGGGCTTCTGCTTTCTAGAAGACCCAGGCTGGTAGTCTATGAAATGGCTATAATGTTCCTTTTCCATATGTCATTCAACCTAAAAATGGACTGTATTTCAGTGTGAATTCCTACTTAGGCATGTTTATGAAAACTATACCAAAAGTGGGCTTCCCAGGGGCCTCAGTGGTAAAGAATCTGCCCACTGTTGCAGGAGATGTGGGTTCGATCCCTGGATTGGGAAGATCCCCTGGAGAAGGAAGTGACAACCTACTCCAGTATCCTTGCCTGGGGAATCCAATGGACAGAGAAGTCTGGTGGGTTACAGTCCACGGGGTTGCAAAAAGTCAGGCAGGATTTAGTGACTAAACAACCACAAGAGAGGAATACATAATTCTATTAGAATTGAGAGGAAAAAATGATGAATTCCAAATGGTAACTATCAGGGCAAGTGTCAGGGACTACAGATGGACTGGAATACGTTCTAGGAGCTGAGACAGAGAGGACAAGTAGAGGATTTGGACATGCTCAGTGCGTTAATGGGAAACCAGAGTCACGGTAACCTCAAGTTCCATTTTAAAGGTAAAACAACAACAATTCAACATTCTTATTAATTCCAGCAAATATTTTTAATTAGTAGATATTTATGTAACATACTAGAAGAAAATAAGAGTTTATGTATGTTTATTTATTTATTATATATTTTACTGGAGTATAGTTGATTTACAACATTGTATTAACATTTTTTTTTTTTTTAATTCCCAAAATAGGTATAATTGACTTGAAAGTCATTCTTGAAGTTTTGGCCCATAGTTGGTTGTTACTCCCAGGAAAATGACTTCCAGGATCATTCTGTTTCTGTTCCTTATGCTTCTATTGTGCCCACTCCACTCTCTTCCATAAAAGTGGTGTCATCAGTTATTCAGTTTCCAAGACTCTGACTGATGGGTGGAACACTGAGACCACCGTACACTTGAATGTTAGCCTGTGATATGCTTGGCTCTCTTCTCTCTACCTTTGAAACTGCCATAGGAAACTCATCCCTGGCTTTCTCTCTTGGAGTGGTCCCTTTTCATACTTTTGGCAAGAATGTAGAAACTCAAGTCTGGGTTTATGTGGAAATAAGTTCTTAATCTCTAAATATTCCAGGTTATTAAATTCTAGGATTCCAGGGTACATTTAGGTGTGAAAAGAGACCTCATAAACTTCTACCTCCTACCAACTTAAGTGCAGCTTTAGTTTGTCAGTATTCTTCCTTGGAATACAGAGATTTAGAAAAACAGAATTTAAAAATGCCTATTTTCATTACTGCCTGCTTATCTCCATCAGGATCTTTTAAGATTATGGCTACAGCTGGGATTATTGCTTGATGACCTGGATATGATGATACCTTAGCCTATAATATCTTGAGAATTCCATGGACAAAGAAGCCTGGCAGGTTATAGTCCATGAGGTTGCAAAGAGTCGGACACGACTGAGTGACTGAGTACCTACCCTATCAAAATCTCACCATGGTTTCCAGTATTTGTTATGGTTTCAGTAGTCCTAATGCATTTACCAAGAGGGCTAGCAGTTGAGGAACAAGTACTACATGAAGAAAGTAAGGATTAACCAACTATCTGTTGGTAAATGACCTTCTGCTTCTTATAGGCAGATTCTAATATTAATCTAAAGACAAGGATTAATTTTGGAGCCAGAGAAGATTTTTGGTCAGATAACAAGAACAGTGGAATATCTTTCATCTTCAACATAGACACTTCTCAGCATATACCAAGTTCTAATGTGTGAATCTTTTACTTATTTAGATTATTAGTGCCAATTAGCACCAGTAGTATTAGGTCAGCTTCATTGTGTTCCCTAGTGTATCTACTATCTAGAATATTCTTAGGATTATTGTGGCTATGATATGCCAGAATTTGCCCCACTGTTTGCTCTTGAGCTGGGTCTTGCATGTTTATCAGCTAAGTCTTCACTCTGGTTATGGATTTCAGATATCCAGATGACACATTTATTATGCATAGTGAACAAGAGAAGATTCTACACGTGAACCTTACCAGATGGTCAAAACTGAAATCAGATTGATTGTATTCTTTGCAGCCAAAGATAGAGAAGCTCTATACAGTGAGCAAAAATAAGACTGGGAGCCGACTGTGGCTCAGATCATGAACTCCTTATTGCCAAATTCAGAGTTAAATTGAAGAAAGTAGGGAAAAACACTAGACCATTCAGGTATGACCTAAATCAAATCCCTATGACTATACAGTGGAAGTGAGAAATAGACTTAAGGGACTAGATCTGATAGAGTGCTTGATGAACTATGGATGGAGGTTCATGACATTATATGGGAGACAGGGATCAAGATCATCCCCAAGAAAAAGGAATGCAAAAAAACGAAATGGCTGAGGAGGCCTTACAAATAGCTGTGAAAAGAAGAGAAGCAAAAAGCAAAGGAGAAAAGGAAAGATATTCCCATTTGAATTCAGAGTTCCAAAGAATAGCAAGGAGAGATAAGAAAGCCTTCCCCAGCTATCAATGCAAAGAAATAGAGGAAAACAGTAGAATGGGAAAGACTAGAGATCTCTTCAAGAAAACTAGTGATACAAATGGAACATTTCATGCAAAGATAGGCTCAATAAAGGACAGAAATTGTATGGACCTAACAGAAGCAAAGGATATTAAGAGGTGACAGAATACACAGAAGAACTGTACAAAAAAGATCTTCACGACCCAGATAATCACGATGGTGTGATCACTCACCTAGAGCCAGACATCCTGGAAGGTGAAGTCAAGTGGTCCTTAGGAAGCATCACTACAAACAAAGCTAGTGGAGGTGATGGAATTCCAGTTGAGCTATTTCAAATCCTAAAAGATGATGCTGTGAAAGTGTTGCACTCAATATGCCAGCAAATTTGGAAAACTCAGCAGTGGCCACAGGACTGGAAAAGGTCAGTTTTCATTCCAATCCCAAACAAAGGCAGTGCCAAAGAATGCTCAAAAGATCTCACAATTGCACTCATCTCACACACTAGTAAAGTAATGCTCAAAATTCTCCAAGCCTGGCTTCAGCAACACATGAACTGTGAACTTCCAGACATTCAAGCTGGTTTTAGAAAAGGCAGAGGAACCAGAGATCAAATTGCCAATATCCATTGGATCATCGAAAAAGCAAGAGAGTTCCAGAAAAAACATCTATTTCTGCTTGATTGACTATGTCAAAGCCTTTGACTGTGTGGATCACAATAAACTGTGGAAAATTCTGAAAGGGATAGGAATACCAGACCACCTTGCCTGCCTCTTGAGAAACCTGTATGTAGGTCAGGAAGCAACAGCTAGAGCTGGACATGGAACAACAGACTGGTTCCAAATAGGAAAAGGAGTACCTCAAGGCTGTGTATTGTCACCCTGCTTTTTTAACTTATATGCAGAGCACATCATGAGAAATGCTGGACTGGAGGAAGCACAGGCTGGGATCAAGATTGCCAGGAGAAATATCAATAACCTCAGATATGCAGATGATGCCACTCTTACAGCAGAAAGTGAAGAACTAAAGAGCCTCTTGATGAAAGTGAAAGAGGAGAGTGAAAAAGTTGGCTTAAAGCTCAACATTTAGAAAACTAAGATCATGGCATCTGGTCCCATCACTTCATGGCAAATTGATGGGGAAACAGTGGAAGCAGTGGCTGACTCTATTTTTCTGAGCTCCAAAATCACTGGAGATGGTGATTGCAGCCATGAAATTAAAAGAAGCTTACTCCTTGGATGGAAAGTTATGATCGACCTAGACAGCATATTAAAAAGCAGAGACATTACTTTGCCAACAAAGGTCTGTCTAGTCAAGGCTATGGCTTTTCCAGTGGTCATGTATGGATGTGAGAGTTGGACTGTCAGGAAAGCTGAGCACCAAAAAATTGATGCTTTGAACTATGGTGTTGGAGAAGACTCTTGAGAGTCCGTTGGACTACAAGCAGATCCAACCAGTCCATCCCAAAGGAGATCAGTCCTGGGTGTTCACTGGAAGGACTGACGTTGAAGCTGAAAGTCCAAAACTTTGGCCACCTGATGTGAAGAGCTGACTCATTGGAAAAGACCCTGATGCTGGGAAAGATTGAGGGCAGGAAGAGAAGGGGACGACAGGATGAGATGGTTGGATGGCATCACCAACACAATGGACATGAGTTTGGGTAAATTCCAGGAGTTGGTGATGGACTGGGAGGCCTGGCGTCTTGTGGTTCATGGGGTCACAAAGGTTGGACACAACTGAGCGACTGAACTGAACTGAACTGAACTGAAGGAGTGAAAACCATCAATGAATAATTAGACAAAATTATTATATTTGTTATGAAATGAATGCCATTATCTTGGATTTAGAGAAAGAAAACCTCAAGGAAATCATCAGAAGTCAAACATATACAATCAAAGACAAACCTATGTCTGCAACACCACACCTTTAGAGCAGTGTTGTCCAATTAAAAGACCACCTTTGCTACATATGAAATTAAAATTTTTTTCTAGCAGCCACATTAAACAAAAAGTAACAATTTTCATCATATATTTTATTTAATTGTATATATCCAGATGTTGTCATTTCAACATGTCTTCAATAGAAAATTTGAGATATTTTAAACTCCTTATTTTGTACTGTATTTGATACTCAGTGATTTTTTTTTTTTTACTCACAGCATATTTTTATTCACACTACCTATATTGCCAGTGTCCAATTATAGTTGCTCTGAGATAGAGGAAACGTGGGTATGAAGAAAACTGCAAATGTAGAGTATTAGCAATATTATTAGTGTTTATCTTGCATCCTATCTATGCATTCATGTGCCTATTTATCTATTTCAGGCTCCTCTGAAGTTATACTGGAATCATGTGGCTAATTTTTAGCCGATATGATGTTGGGGAAATTATGTATGCCACTTACAAGCCTGATCCTACAGCATCTCATTGAATCATCTGGCAATCTCTTTTGCCACAGAGATCAAGAAGCTTTGTGCACCAGATGGCACTGCTATAACTGAAGATGGTCACTCATCCAAACTCTATCATGTGACCAATCAATGAACATTTAGTTATCCCAGTAAGTCATTGAGGTTTCAGGGCTTGTCTGTTGCACCAACTAGAATTAATTGCCCTGTATGTGAAAAGAGAATTATTGCTTAAGCTTTGGAAAGGGTAAGTCCAGAACACAAGTAGTGATATTAGCTCAGTAACCAGTCAAACAGAGAACCATGAAAGTTTGTTTTGCAGTAAAGATAGGAATTATGGGAAAAATAGAGAAGAGAATACTCTGATCTAGTGAGTATTTAACCTCAAAAATGAGAAGAGAAATCAGATCTAATTGAAGAAACAGGTTGAACTTTAAAAAATTCAGCTAAGATTTGCTTGAAAGGAGATGGTAATAACAGAAGGAAATAGAAATGGAAACCTGGAGGAAATCGAGACATATCCATCTGCTACAGGAAAAATACCATAGCAAAGAATGGTTTTGCTATCATTTAAAAAAGCCATGATTTATCCATGTCTCAGAAAAAAGTGAAATTCTGGTTTGGGGAGAGCGGTATATGACTGAGGACATACTGACTGTGAACTTCGTATGGAGAGTCTCCTACTGCAAACTTAAGGTGGCCATGTCAGGTAACTGTAAACTCAAGGTCCAGAGGAAAATGGACAATGAATTTACTATTATACAGGTTGATACCAAGGACAAGGAAAGTCAAAGAAACCTTGAGGATTTGGGATATCACAACAGCAAATGTTTGTAGTTTGCAAGACTATAGGAGTATTTCTAAGTCAGAGATGAGAAGATTCCCCATTCCGCCTGTCTGCCAGTATCTGGGAAGCAAAAGCTAAAACATTCCCGGTGGAAAAAAGCTGGAGTATTAGTTTTCAGGAAGGAACATTTGAATGAGACTCTCCTTGATGCAGGTAGGACAAAGGAGATGGTTTTGACCTCTCATCCATCTTCAGAGTGTGATCACTTCTTATTTGTGCAACTCAATCATTTTTGAATGCAGGGGTTTTCTCTCTCTGACCCCACATGGTTCCAGCATATCTGCCAATCTCAATATGTATAATGTGTTTGGCCAGTCATTGAACATCATACATTATTAGCAAGAATTGGTCCAAGAGGTGAGCATAGAAAGAAGCCATGCCTATCAGATTGCTTCCCTGGGATTTTATCTAAGGACAATGAAAAAAAGAACAGAGTTAGAGAGAGAGACTGGTTTTTGTACTGTTTTGAGACGTCATGTCATGCTTCACTCAAGTTAGATGCACTTTCAGATTTTTCACTTATCTCTCATTGCATGTTATGTCATTTCAGTTGTGTCCAACTCTTTGCCACCCTATGGACTGTAGCCTGCCAGGCTCCTCTGTCCATGGGATTCTGCAGGTAGGAATACTGGAGTGGGTTGCCATGCCCTCCTCCAGAAGATCTTCCTGGCCCAGGGATTGAATATATGTCTCCTGTGGCTCCTGCATCACAGGAGGATTCTTTACTGCCCAGTGAGCCACTGGGGAAGCCCATCTACTGATCATTAATCTATTTCAAATTATTCAAGTTGAGTATTTGGTGTTGCTGGATTCATATCATTTTAGTTAAAATGCTAAGCAGTCTGTCGTATATAATCCATCTGGTAATTTAGTTTACAGAATATAGCTGGATCAGACATAGGTAAGAACTAGAAGTTAGTAGGAATTACTGAATGCCCTAACCTCTCACAAGTCGTAAGTATCTGGAGACATTCATGAGGGGTTGAACTGGCTTTTGATAGGACTCAGAGGACGTATAGGAGCAGGAGCCTATGTTAGGATGTCATCATGTGAACTTAAAATGGAATATCTTGATAATTCACTAATCTTGCTTATAACTAAGGAAGACTCACAGAAGAGGAAAGAGGACAGCATGGGACAATGGTAATGGACAAAGGTGATTCCTCTTTGACCAGGAAATAGCATACACAGACAGAAAAAGTGCTATCTATAACTCATGATATGTTAGGTGAGTCTTAAGGGAGAATGCACATGCATTTCTATTTCCTTAATTGTTGTACATCCTAAATTTACCTTTTCATTTTGCAAATCCTGTATTTCCCCCATGTCGATGATTTTCAAGGCTAGCTGGACATTTGGGGGAGCTTGGGGCTTATACCCAAAGACCCAGATTTAATGGATTGAGAAATGAGACTCCACACATTTTATAAAAGCTGATTTGGAGGCAAGGGTGAGAACCCTGCCCCGCCTCCTGGAGCCCCTCTACTCAGTGGGGCTGAAGAACCAGTGCAGATGTTTAAGAGGCTGATTAGGGAGAGATGGTAAGATACCAAATTTTAGGCAAGCTAAAATGGAACAGCCATGCTTTCCTTGGAATTCTCATATTCCTTCAAATGTCCTACTCAAATGGAATGGCATTCTCCCATGGTCCTTAATGTAATTTTTACTATACTTTGTGTTTTCAAGTCCCCTTTGTTCTCTTCTTCATGTTTTCTTATATGACCAAATGTTGGTGTATTCACTAGAACAAATAGCTCATTTGTGAGCAAAGAAAGACTCTAAGATTTGCCCAAGCCTTTGGCAGAATGCCTGAGGCATAGGTACTATCTAGGAAATTCTTTTATAGGAAACTAAATTGTTTTTCCTTATTTGGTCCCCAAGAGATGATAACAAGGATAGTCCTTTGGCCTTTGGTAAATAAACCAGGTAGATTTATTGACACTATATGAATTATCTTTTTCTCTCAATTCACAGAGCTTAAGTGGTATCCTCCTAAACCTACCCAAGATTTTTAGAGGAACAGATCCCACAGATGGTTCTTTATGTTCATTGGCTGTTGCTTATAAAATAAAATGCATCCTTTTTGGACAAAACTTGCCAATTGCCTTATCTTTAAACTGTTTTTTGGATAATACTATTAATAAACTGATCAATGCAATTTTCAAAATGGAATTTATAAAGCAAGGTGTGTGCCCTTCTTTAAGCATGAAGTAGTACAGCTTTTCTGGATCAAATGTCCTTGTCATTTGAATAAAAAAATATCTTTTGTGTCCATGTGAGCAAATTGAATTGAATTGAATATACCCCTCTTTTGATCTTGGCATTTTTGAAGTCATGAATAAAGCATTTGCTGGGGCAAAGTGAGGTTTCTGCTTTCCAGACTTGACCTGTGAAAGGTCAGAAGACAACATGCCAGAATTAACATTGCATTAAAAAAAATAAATCTACTTATTGCTATTTGCATTTCCTGTGACTCTAGCTTTTGCAGTCGGTGTGAAAGGAAGTGAACCTGAACTTACAGAATTCATGAAAATGTGATGGTTTAGGATATTTAAAACTTCTTAAAAGATCTTATCTTACTTACTGAATACCTGTATGATTGAAACAGAAACATAAGGAATATATTTATATTAAAATATAAATTTCATGTAAGAATTCAATATAATCATTCATGTTATATTTTAATTTATAAAATAATGTCATAGTTAAATAAGTATATGGACTTTAGCCAAATTTTGTACTTTATTTTCATTATAACCCAGAAAGAATTCAGGGCATGTTATTTTTACTGAGGTACTCATCATACTTAGGAGATTTTAGTTATAAAAATAGTGTAAGGTTACTTTGAGAAGTAATAGGCATATAGGGCCAAAAAATGTTATTTTGCTCCTGGTCTTGAAATAATTTTTAATATATGATTTTAGAGATAACTCATTCTTCCCTGATGGTTTCAAATATAATTTGTTTAATGAAAACACACCACCTTTTCTTGTAATATTGAAAAGAAGTAGGTATTATTTTCTCACCCACAGAAAATACTAAAGTTCAGTTCAGGTCAGTTCAGTCGCTCAGTCGTGTCCGACTCTTTGCGACCCCGTGGACTGCAGCACGCCAGGCCTCCCTGTCCATCACCAACTCCTGGAGTTTACCCAAACTCATGTCCATTAAGTTGGTGATTCCATCCAACCATCTCATCCTCTGTCATTCCCTTCTCCTTCTGCCCTCAATCCCTCCCAGCATCAGGGTCTTTTCAAATGAGTCAGCTCTTCGCATCAGGTGGCCAAAGTATTGGAGTTTCAGCTTCATCATCAGTCCTTCCAATGAATGTTGGACTGATTTCCTTTAGGATGGACTGGTTGGATCTCCTTGCAGTCCAAGGGACTCTCAAAAGTCTTATCCAACACCACAGTTCAAAAGCATCAATTCTTAGGTGCTCAGCCTTCTTTTTAGTCCAACTCTCACATCCATACATGACCACTGGAAAAACCATAGCCTTGACTAGAAGGACCTTTGTTGGCTAAATAATGTCTCTGCTTTTTAATATGTTGTTTAGGTTGGTCTTAGCTTTCCTCCCAAGGAGTAAGCGTCTTTTAATTTCATGGCTGCAGTCACCATCTGCAGTGATTTTGGAGCCCAAAAGAATAAAGTCTGCCACTGTTTCCACTGTTTCCCCATCTATTTGCCATGAAGTCATGGGACCAGAAGCCATGATCTTAGTTTTCTGAATGTTGGCTTTAAGCCAACTTTTTCACTCTCCTCTTTCACTTTCATCAAGAGGCTCTTTAGTTCTTCTTCACATTTTGCCATAAGGGTGGTGTCATCTGCATATCTGAGGTTATTGATATTTCTCCTGGCAATCTTGATTCTAGCTTATGCTTCATCCAGGCCCGCATTTCTCATGATGTACTCTGCAAATAAGTTAAATAAGCAGGGTGATAATATAGTAAAATTCATCACATTTAAATGCCTTATTTTGTTCTTTTCAAAATTTATCTTTTATTTTTAATTGTAGGATAATTACCGTAAAATATTGTGATGGTTTTTGACATACATCACCATGAATTGGCCATAGATATACATATACCCCCTGTTTTGTACCTCCCTACCCTCTTCCCTTCCCCTCCTTCCCCTCTAGGTTGTCACAAAGCACTGCCTTTGGGTTCCCTGCATTGTACAGCCAACTCCCGCTGGCTATCTATTTTATATATGGTAATGTGTGTGCTTCAATGCTATACTCTCAAATTATCCCACCCTTCCCTTCCCCCACTGTGTCCAAAAGTCCAGTGCCTAAATCATGTTAGAGAAAAGGTCAGGTTAGTGACCTGAAACCATAGAGTGAGCTAGTGGAAGCAGTGCAGGCTCCTGGCATTCACCCTAATTCCTAGTTCATAGATTTAGGACTTTCTGTACCCAAGGCTGGCTGGAGTAACCCTCTTTCTATCTCTTGTAGTATTTCTCCACGTAGATCACTTTTGCCTGTAAAATTCCCCTCATGATTAAGAATCTTTAATTGGCAGCAAGCTTGCATAATTTATAATTAGAGGGTGATAAACCAAGCTTTGTTTTTAAGATGATTTTATAATTCAATGAAAAGTCCATATTATCTCATTAGTGTCTCATCAAAAATAGGGATTTCTTTCCCTCGTCCTCTGTCTGACTCTTTTATTGGTAGTTAATAAGGAGGAGTTGTTGAGTCTGATTGATCCATAGAGTCTTTTGACCAATCCAAGTGGTCCAAAATTAGAGATCATTGGTGTATACTCGTCAGAATGCAGAGGATTAATCTGCCTTTCAGAAATACTGTATGCAATTACTGGTCATTTGGGAAATACTGAATTTTATGCTGGTTAAACACCAGTTTTCCAGAAGGTTTTCGTTTTACTTCTATTTACATAATTGCATGTCAGAAACTTGGCATAAGAGTACAAATCTGTATTAAATCTTTCCAGTTCTCCAATAGCTGGAGAAACGTATGGCAAAGCTCTCCACTTTGCTTTGAAGCCTGATTCTGCCATGCAGGTTTCTCTTTTCATGTGAGTAGGAGGACCTAATTAAGTTGCTTCTTGGAACAAAGCAATGGCAGGAAAGAAAAGTCAGATACTGACTATAAAACAGGCAATTCAATGTGTTTAATAAATTTTCACAAATAAAGTGACATTCAAATATTTTAGGATGAAAGTATTTTAATATTTTATACATGTAAAGAAAGATGTGAGGTTTTGCCTATTTATGAGGAGGATTGTTTTGAATTGAGGGATATTGTTATAAAAAGTCACTGAAGTAAGTTTGGTGTATACCGGGACCTCAGATTAAAAGTAGATATTTTAAATATGTAAAGAATTATCTGGCCTATCTGTAAAGATTTTGCAATATTTTACTTCCTTTAGTAAATAAAACATACATAGATACTTTGAACTATTTCATAATAAATACACTCAGTAAATCATTTTCTGAAGTGAAAAGAAACATAAAGGTAAATGCCAATTTAATCTTTTGCTGTCTAAATTATTAAGACTTTTAATTACTGATCTCTAACTTCCTGGTTTTATTGTATTGGTATTTTTAAATGTAGGGTGATACCAAAAGGAAAAATAAAAGACTCTCTGAAAGGAAGATATGTTTTAACATTCCTAAAAATTCAGTTATGAATTGCATATGAAATAAAACAAATACCATTTTTAAGATGCTAAAATGAGATGCCATCATATAATGGATCAGAAATTCAATATGGTAGTTCAGTGGGTTTTGAGACTGCCTGTGGAAAAAGAGTGGGATGGGAACAACTGATAATTTAGTGTGTCCAGTTCCAGAATTACAACGTTGGACAGAACACCCAGAGAACCAACTTAAATTACATTGAAAGTAGAAGAGAGAAAAATTTTTAGATTTTTGTAGATAACATTTTATGTAAGTAGTTCTGTCAAGAAATGAGAAATTCTATCTAAGTAAATATTCAGACTAACTAAGCCTAAAGTAATTTAAACACTGTCAATTAAAAAAACTAATTTAAGGGACTTTCTTGGTGGTTTAGTGGTTAAGACTCTTTGTTTCCAATGCTGGAAGCATGGGTTCGATCCCTGGTCAGGGAAAATAAGAATATACATGTCATGTGACCAAAAAAATAACTTTTTAAAAATTAAAAAGCAAATTTAAAAAATACTATATGCACTTCCCTACCTTTTCCAGTAGTGAACAGTCTAATCTGATTGCCTTTGGTTTAATAACTCAAACTGATGTCATTAACACGATGCTTCCTGAAGATTTCCAGTACAGTCTCCAATGAGCTTTGCCACCCCGTCCTGCCATATTCCAAAATCACATTATTTCTTCTCATAGTGTGTTTTCCTCTTTCATTAATGTCACATTTCTTTGCCATAATAATAATAGAGTTAAAAGACAATTTTTGAAAATGCTAAAATTACAATGCTTGTATAAATATAAAATGAACAGCCTTCACAGATTTTATAATTTGTTAATGATTGAAGGACCCAGAAAGTCATTCCAATCTGCTCAAAGGAAAGTTCAAAGAATAGGTACTTACATTGGTAGTCAAGAATGCTGAAATGAGTTTACACAGAGTTGTAAAATCAGTCAATATCCACAGTGCAATATTTTTTTTTTCTCCCTCACAAGAATCTTTTGCATTACTATTAGCTTCTTATGATTTCTAACATTGTAAAATAAGCTCAAAGACTGGAACAATCTAAAGGGTGGACTGAAAGGACAGTTGGTAAACTTCTTTTTGCCCATTTCAAAGTCTTTCACAATTAAAAAAATGAAATTAAAACATTTATTGTGTACTATTCCAGGCACTGTTCTGAGAACCTTACAAATATCACTTCATTTTGTCATTTGAATATTTTTTATTATAATAGTTATTGCAATTAATATGAAGAAGTATTGGATTGGCCAAAAAGTTCATTAGGATTTTTCTGTGCGCTCTTACAGGAAAATTCGAATGAACTTTTTGGCCAACCAAATTGTATTACTATCCCCTCTTCACAGATGCTCAGAGTTTCATGTGGCAATTGGTGGGACTTAACCCAGCTTATTTTGCTCCATCTTTGACCTTTATGCTATATCTCAGACTATATTTTAAGCTGGCAGCAGGCACATTTAGTTGGAGTTGATTCTAAAGGTTTCTTTGTTTTCCTATTTGTAACAAACAAAATGAAATAATTCCACATTGGTATGGAAAATCACATGTGTATGACTCCTAAGCCAATTATGTTAGTTACACACAATTCACTCCGCAGGCTTTGGAATGCTGCTTCATTGGGCAGCTCCAAGGATTTCTTCTAAATGAACCTGTTTGATGTGTTAGGGCTTCCCTGGTAGCTCAGCTGGTAAAGAAACTGCCTGCAATGCAGGAGACACTGATTGGATTCCTGGGTCAGGAAAATTCCCTGGAGAAGGGATAGGCTACCGACTCCAGTACTCATGGGCTTACCTGGTGGCTCAGATGGTACACAGCCTGCCTGCAGTGTGGGAGACCTGGGTTTAATCCCTGGTTGGGAAGATCCCTGGGAGGAGGCCATGGCAACCCCACTCTACTATTCTTTCCTGGAGAATCCCCATGGACAGCGGAGCCTGGTGGGCTACAGTCCATGGGGTCACAAAGAGTAGGATATAGCTGAGTGACTAAGCACTCACACGCAGATGTGTTAACTGTTATTTTGAATTTTGATAGCATCACGGTGTTCCAAGTAGGATGAAGTCCAACTTTTGTGTAAATGGTACCTATGCTGCTGCTGCTAAGTCGCTTCAGTCGTGTCCGACTCTGTGCGACCCCATAGACGGCAGCCCACCAGGCTCCCCCATCCCTGGGATTCTCCAGGCAAGAATACTGGAGGGGGTTGCCATTTTCTTCTCCAATGCATGAAAGTGAAAAGTGAAAGAGAAGTCGCTCAGTCGTCTGACTCTTAGCCACCCCGTGGACTGCAGCCCAACAGGCTCCTCCGTGCATGGAATTTTCCAGGCAAGAGTACTGGAGTGGGGTGCCATTGCCTTCTCCAAAAGCTACCTATAACTAAGTGTATATTTCACACAATGTAACTACATTTAGTAACTAACATGGACTAAATAAAGTGTGTTGTATAAAGTTTAAAGCGGATGTGTATGTGCTCAGTCATGTCTGATTCTTTGCGGCCAGGCTCCTCTATCCATGGAGTTTTTGGGGCAAGAATACTAGAGCGGGTTGCCATTTCCTTCTCCAGGGGAATCTTTCTATCCAGGGATGGAACCTTTGTCTCTTGCAATGAGAGGCAGATTCTTTACCCCTGTACCCCCTGGGAAACTTAAAATCTTAGATATATGTTTAATGGATAATAAAATTATTAGAATGAATAATGTACCAACCTTAACGTAAATTCAATATGCTCAGATTGTTCTTATGAAATGAACAAAATAGAATTATTATCTGCACTAATGGTTCTCAAAATGTGGTCTGTGAAACCCTGGGGGCCTTTGATATTCTTTTAGGAGATCATAAATGAAACTATTGTTTTCATAATAATAGTAAGATATTATTTGTCTTTTTCTTTGTGATGACATTTGTAGATGGAGTAAAATGAATGGTGAGAAAAACTGACCAACTTAGCATGAAGCAAGATAATACTAGCAAAGAAGAAAAGGCAGTTTCACTTAAGATATGTCCTTAATGAAGCAATACAAATTTTATTAAATCTCTGCTGTTAATCACACATCCTTTTATTTCGTGTGTGAAATAAGAAATAGGCATAAGGTATTTCTGCTCCATGCTAAAATTGTGATGCTTGTCTCAAGAAAAAGCACTTGTGCAATTGAATTGTTAGCCCTGTTGGACCTTTTTTTAAAAATTTTTTTCATGGAACACCGTTTTTCTTGAAAGAATAACTAGCAGACAAACTATGCACACTTAGATTTGAATATTTGGTACATGTTGTTTTTCTGAAGTGAACAAAATGAGTGGACTCTGTAAGGAAAACAATTGACCACATAATGTTAATGATAAAGTTCAGGCTTTCATGTAAGAAATAAAATTTGGAAAACTTATATCTGTTATCACAAACTTTTTCAGTGAGTTTGATGATGGTATTATGTAACGTGCTTCTAAACATAGTACTATATAATAAAATGTGTCAACATTTGAAAGATCCATTTAGTTCATGCATATCTCACCAAAAACTATAATATGGAATAACTTAAAATCTTTAGAAATCAAATCTATGAAAATTGAAATTTTGTTGTACTCTGACAAATAATGCTAAGGAAAATTTATATACTTTGGATGAGTAGGAGAAACATGTTAATCCTTCTTTTAGTTAATATTTGTGTTAGGGATGCTGGTTGGGTATATGCATGGAATTAAGTTCTACTTCAAAGAAAGTGAATTAGGGCTCAGAGAGAACTGTGTGGGGAGGTAAATCCCAGTGGGTTCTTTATCCTTCCTTTGAACCATAGGGTTTAAATATGTTATTAAAAATAAATTAAGAAAGGCTGTGAAGTTTGGGGGAAGATAGGTCTGTGTACTTTAATTTCCTATATGAAATAAAAAAATGTAAAAGTTGTAGTTTCCTTAATTGTCAACAGTGAAGATCAGTCACCAAAAAATAAATACATATTATTACAAATATGCATACATTTAAGTATTTATCATGGTTATTATTAAAATTTTTAAATCTTTTGCTTCAAATAACTTGTACTACATATCTAATTTTTGAAAAACATTAAAGAATTAGAACTGACTTAAAAAATAATAAGTTAAAACTAGATATATCCACAGAAACATAATACCTTAGGAAAAATAAAATAGTAAAATTAAATTCTTTAAATAAGTTTTTAAAAATTACATGATTAACCTGCAAATTGGTTTTAAGAGAAAAAAGTATACAGATTTGTACATAGAAAGACTGGTTACTGGTCACAATTTTATATATTAAAGGGAGAAATTAACATTGACTGGATCAACGTTTTCCTTTAGGTGAATATGAATAGCAAGATATTTCTTTTGTTTTATACCTTACTCTGCATTACTATTAATAAGACTTACAAAATCGTAGCCCTATAGTCTACTTATGGCCTTTAGACATGTTTATTTGGTTTGTGTTTTTTAAATTGAATTATAGGAACATTTAAAGTTCATAAAAGTTTATTGAAGGCTTTAAGATTTCTGAAAATTTAAAAATCTGGGTCTGGAAGCCTGACATGTTCACTTAGAAACTTTCAGATGAAACTGATGTCTGTGAGCTACGACTTTGGATGTGCATGCATTCCCTAGGTCCCTTGGGTCAACTAGGGTAATTCACTCATTTCTATCACTTGCCTGGATTCTGAAGGCATTTGGTTTTGTAAGCACTGTCAGGATATCGGTGTTCATTAGCTGCGGTTCCTTCTTTGGTTTATAGGGACACACGTAATAACGCACGTAATGGGCTTCCGTGGTGGCTCAGATGGTAAAGCATCTGCCTGCAATGGGGGAGACCCAGGTTCAATCCCTGGGTGGGGAAGATCCCCTGGAAAAGGAAATGGCAAGCCACTCCAGTACTCTTGCCTAAAAAATTCCATGGACAGAGGAGCCTGGTGGGCTACAGTCCATGGGGTCACAAAGAGTCGGACACGACTGAGTGACTTCACACTCACATAATGAATATGCTCGAAGGTGGAACATCATCTCATAGCATAAGGACTACGGCAGTGCTCTGCTACTTCCTTCGAGAGGGCCTGCTATAGGGAGCATCTCTGACAGCATCTAATGGCCAATTCTCTGGATTCACCACAATATTTATGCCAGTCCACCCTTCTGCCAGGTTACTTGCAACCAGTAACTGAGCACAACAGGCTATCGGAATCTAGTCATCCTTCTCACCGTAGGAGTCTTCCCAGTGGCGGCTTAGCCCTGAGATCTCTGCTTCAGTTTGGATAAGATCCTCTCAGCATTGCTCAGTGCTTTGGGACTCTCCTTATTCTGTTCTAGTCTTCCTTTTTTCTGTTCTTAGGTGCTAAATCTGCATCACGATCTGAAGATCCTTCATACCTGCTCCTGGTCCTGATTCTCACCTCCTTTTTCTTTTTTTCTTTAAAGTCTTTATTGAATTTCTTACAATATTGCTTCTGTTTTATGCTTTTTTCTTTTTTTTTTGGCCATGAGGCATGTGGAATCTTAGCTCCCCAATCAAGGACTGAACCTGCACCCCCTGAGTTGGAAGGCAAAGTATTAACCACCGGACCACTAGCAAAGTCCCCTTTATGTCCTTTTTCTGCACATATGGTGATAGCCATCTCTTAGATGATGGCTGTCAGTGAGTCCCCTGCACCTGGTAGTCACATCTTTGTGTAGTCACATTCAAGATTAGTTTGTAAAAGGGTGTACTTTCTGTTTTGAGTGTACTCTCTTTCTTGCTTTTGCAATTTTTCTGTCTTTCTCTGCTTTCTCATTCTGAGGAAAACACTGTCATACTATGAGCAACCTATGGAGAGGCCAACATAATGGGGATAATGTTTCTTAGCAATATTTAGTAAGACACTGAGACCACCAACATTACCATGTGAGTGAGGCTGGAAGCAAACTTTCCAGTCCCAGTCAAGCATGAGATGACTGTCTTCAGCCAACGACTGCACTTTCTGAGAGCTCCTGAGCCAGAACCATCCAGTTAAGTCACTTTGGGTTTGATATAATAAATATTTGGTTTATTTATTGATATAACAAATACTTTGATATAATGTTTGATATAATAAATACTTGCTGTGAAAAGCTGTAAGGTATAGAGATAATTTGTTACACACCACTGTATAACTAATACACATATTTTCACCAAGAAATTTCTTGAATGTCAAAATCTGTGTTTGTATCTGCTTCTTGGGGAATCCAAACTGATATGTGTGGGACTTCCTCAGATTTTGAGAAGACATTCATTTTCTTTCCCAGGAATATCAAGCATTGCAATAATTTTGAGTCACAACAACCATGAATCATGTATCAGTGAAGACTTCTCATGGTACAATACATAGATGAGATGGGCTGAGAGGCATGTAATTCCTTGTGTGCTAACTCTAATAGCATTTGTTCCTCTCTCACTGTAGAAAGTATATTGGAATGTAAATCACTGAGCGTGTCATTACTGCCTGGTTAATATTAAATAATTCACAGAAGTTGGTGCTCATATATTAGCACATGTATGTGGACTCTAGAAAATGGTACCTATTTCCAAGGCAGGAATAGAGACAGACACAGACTTAGAGAATGAACATGTGGGCACAGGGCAGAAAGCGGGGGGGGGGGGGGGGGGGGGGTGGAACAAATTGGAAGATTAAGTTTGACGTAAATACACTACAAATTGTGAAATAGATAGCTAATGGCAAGCTGCTGAATAACATAGGGAATTCAGGTTGGTGCTCTGTGATGGCTTAGAGGGGTGGGGTGGTGGGGATTGGGAGGGAGGTTTAAGAGGGAAGGGGTATGTGTATACATATAGCTGATTCACTTTGCTGGTCAGCAGACACTAATGCAACATTGTAAAGCAATTGTACTCCAATTAAAAAGACAACAACTGGTAGCGACACTGCAGTTGAAAAAAAAAATGTCAGAGAAGTAGTGCCAGTTTTTGGCCAACCGTTATTGTGAGGGTTTGGGGAACACTAAAAAAATATGCCCGAATTACAAAAAAGCATCTCATACAGCTTTTGCAAGAAAATTTTTGAAAAGCGATTGGTCTGTCAAAACATGCACAGTTTGGCTGCAAGAAGAGCCTGAAACTTGGAGGTGAGCTTCTGTAGAGATTCAGTTTTAGTTCAGTTCAGTTGCTCAGTCGTGTCTGACTCTTTGCAACCCCATGGACTGTAACACGCCAGGCCTCCCTGTCCATCACCAACTCCTGGAGCTTACTCAAACTCATGTCCATTGAGTCGGTGATGCCATCCAACCATCTTAACCTCTGTTGCCCGGTCCCCTTCTCTTCCCACCTTCAATCTTTCCCAGCATCAGGGTCTTTTCAAATGAGTCATTCTTTGCTTCAGGTGGCCAAAGTATTGGAGCTTCAGCATCAGTCCTTCCAATGAATATTCAGGACCGATTTCCTTTAGGAAATCTGTAGAGATTGTGAGATGGCTAAGTTTAGGACAGAGCTTGGGGAACCAACTGGAGTGAAGAACGATCATAAGTGGTCTAAATTGGGGCAGGACACAATACTGGAGAATAGTACAGAGGTTGCTTGAAAAACTGAGAATAGAGTTACTGTATGATCCTGCAACCCCATTCCTAGACATATATCTAGAGAAAACTCTAATTTGAAAAGATACATGCACCCCAACGTTCATAGCACCACTATTTACAATAGCCAAGACATGGAAGCAAACTGACTGTCCATTGACAGATGAAAGGATAAAGAAGATGTGATACATAAATACAAAGGAATATTACTCAGCCATGAGTTAGAAAGAAATAATGCCATTTGCAGAAACATGGATAGATCTACAGATTTTCATACTAAGTGAAGCAAATCATACAGAGAAAGACAAATATTTTGTGATATCACTTATGTGTGGAATCTGAAAAGAACAGATAAATGAACTTATTCACAAATAGACTCAGACATAGAAAACAAACATATGGTTTCCAAAGTGGAGGCTGGGGGGTGGGGGGGGTAAATTAGGATTTTGGGATTAACATATACATACAGTTCAGTTTGGTTCAGTCACTCAGTTCTGTCCGACTCTTTGTGACCCCATGAACTGCAGCACGCCAGGCCTCCCTGTCCATCACCAGCTCCCAGAGTTCACCCAAACTCATGTCCATTGAGTCCATGATGCCATCCAACCATCTCATCCTCTGTCATCCCCTTCTCCTCCTGCCCTCAATCTTTCCCAGCATTAGGGTCTTTTCAAATGAGTTAGCTCTTCGCATCAGGTGGCCAAAGTATTGGAGTTTCAGCTTCAACATCAGTCCTTCCAATGAACACCTAGGACTGATTTCCTTTAGGGTGGACTGGTTGGATCTCCTTGCAGTCCAAGGGACTCTCAAGAGTCTTCTCCAACACCACAGTTCAAAAGCATCAATTCTTCGGCACTCAGCTTTCTTTATGGTCCAACTCTCACATCCATACATGACTACTGGAAAAACCATAGCCTTGACTAGATGGACACTTGTTGACAAGGTAATATCTCTGCTTTTTAATATGCTGTCTAGGTTGGTCATAACTTTCCTTCCAAGGAGTAAGCGTCTTTTAATTTCATGACTGCAATCACCATCTGCAGTGATTAGCAGTATATACATACTACTACATACAAAATAATCAACAAAGACCTACTATATAGTACAGGGAACTCTACTCAATATTTTGTAATAACCTATAAGAGAAGACAATCTGAAAATGAAATATATATGTGTATTGTATATTTATAATTGAATCACTGTGTTGCATACTTGAAACTAATATGACATTGTAAATCAACTACACTTAAATTTTCAAAGAAAGAAGAAAAAAAGGCATATGAACTCAGATTTGAATCTAGGTCTCAGGGATGTCCAAGAGGGCTCTTTCAGTTGAATGGTAATAGTAAAAACAAAATTCAGACTGGCTTATGGAATAAAAAAGCTATTTTTAGGTGGAAAGTTCTGTCCTTAGTTGTGGTGTGATCAGGAAACATACATTACCTGAATCCCTTCCTGGGCTCTGCCTCGCACGGGCTGACCCTATTTTCTGAGTCCACTTGGTGGGCTATGGCCGTGTGCTCACTACATCACGGTATGTAGTACAGCTGTGGATTCCTACTCACCTTTCCAACCACTGTGGCTGGGCAGACAGTTTGAGTTACTTCTCTTGGCTCACCAGGTCTCCTCTTGCTTGCAGCTGCAGGAGGTTAATCTGCATGGAAGGTGTCAGCAGGGCCCCATCCGTCCAGCTTAGGTTTGAGCTCAGGCATGGAGAAGAGTGGGTCAGAAGTATCTTCCGTAGGGTTCCTTTGGGCTTTGTCGAAAGCTCACAGGTCCTAGCTCTCCATGTTCTCTCTCCTTCCAAGTTCCTATAATTTCTTCCTCTCCAAATATAATACTTTAAGTCTATGGGTGGTAGCAGCACCAGTGAACTTAGATTTTCGCATTACCTCTTATGGTTGCTCTATATCCTGTGTACCCTTTGCAATCAGTCTGTTTGTATATAAGTCCTCCTTAATTTATCCTGACTGGAGTGAGCCATCTGCTTCTTTGGGTATCTGACTGTTACAGAGATGGAAAACACTGATTGCCTCTGATCACGCTTGTCTCCTGCCCGGGGACTTAGGGAGCTCTACTTAGTCAACGTGTATAGAGACCTAGAAACTGGAGACAGTCATGCGGAGAAGCAGGAATGAATGCTAAAGAGATAGACAAAATTGGTGGAGATTTGATCTTGTGGCAGGAAAATTTGGTGGGTGTTTCTAAGGCAGTTGTTTCTAGGGTATCTAAGGTGTGTAATGGTTTCCAGATGAACTATCTTGCTGAAGAATGTCTACTTACATTTTAGGGTATGAATATTGGATCCTCCTGCTGAATATGTGACTGGACATGGCTAGAGACAGCTAGGCAAGAATGTTGAAAACTCAGGTTTATGTAACTCAGTGCTAGCTTGTGAAAATGAACACATTTTGCACAACTGTGTATCCATATTACTGGATTTGGAGACTGTCTACTGCATCTTTTATTTCATGTTATTTGGTCATACCTGCAAACCTGTAGTTGAGAGATCAGAAGATACGTGTATTTTAATTAAGAAATATAGGAGTTCTACCAAAAAAAGTGTGCACCAGCTTGGAGAAATTGTATGTATGCATGCATGCTCCATCATGTCCAAGTCTTTGCGATACCATGAACTGAAGCCAGCCAGACTCCTCTGTCCATGGAATTTTCCAGGCAAACATACTGGAGTGGGCTGCTATTTCCTACTCCAGGGGATCTTCCCGACTCAGGGACTGAATGAGCATCTCTTGTGTATCCTGCATTGGCAGGCAAATTTTTGCCACTGTACCATCTAGGCAAAAGTACGCAGAGAAAATTCCAGCCAGAGCTGATTTATGTCTTATCCTTTCTGAAGGTGATAGATGAGGACCAAAACTGTGTTCTTGTCACTGGAAACTTGCAAAAGCATCTTCCCTCCTCATATTTAGCTTTTGCTCACAATTTAATCTTTTACCCCAGGTATTTTCAATGCATTGGATGAAACTCACTTGGATACTGGAGAACTAACTCTGTTCCTATATTTTTCTGGAGATTGTTTTATAAGTGATTATGGCTAATAGATACCATAGAGAAAGTGACTCAGGGTGTTGAGGGCAATAAATAATACATTTAATAGTAGATATTTTGATTATTATTTTATTAAGTTTTTTATTATGTTATCAAGTACTTTTAATTATGATGGTGTTATGTTTTACAAAAGAAATGTAAACTGAAGATTTGCTTTTTGTTGAGTTACCGGAGGGGAAAGAAGCTAAAATTTATGCTCCAGCCAGACTGAAGACAGGTTTAATCTCAGTCAAGTTTTCAGGTATTATTTTAGAGAAGAAAATTCTAGTCAATTATCTTTCTTACTCTGTGCATCCTAGACTCAATTATTCACCCCAGTGCCATGGGCATTCTTAGAGTTATTTGATTAGGTTGCCAGTAAATATACTTTGGCAAAAATATAAGAGAGATCAGACATTACTACAAACTAATTTATATTTCTCTGTGCCTGGGGTCTGTATCAATAGTTCATACTATCTTTAGGGGAAATTATTCCATATTGCTAGTCTAACAGCTGAAACCAAAACAACCTCTCATGAAGTAGGATAGGGTAGTTTATTACAGGGAATGAAACAATTATTAGATTCCTTTCCACAAGATTTTCTCTTCCTTGTTCTTTTTTTTTTTTTTTTAATAAACTAGAAACAGCTAATAACCATTTACAAAATATCCATTAAGTTGGTATGAGCTTAAATTTTTGACATATTGAACTTGTAAAGTGTCAGTGAGGAAATCCGCCTCCTGCTACCCACCTCCAGTCATCATAATTGCACAGATCATTGACTTTCTACTAGTGCAGAGTTTTTTTTAATTTCTTTTTCATGATGTGATCTGCTTATTGGTAAATGCTAAATGATCCCACAAATCTCACATTTGAATCAAGTAATATGTTCCTTTTTTTCTAGGGGCTGAGGTGAAAACAAATAAAGAATGACTGGACACACAAAAGACATCTTCCCGTTTTCCAACCCCCAGACTGATGTACACACACATACACACACACACCAATATATAAATGGGAGCCAAGAGAACAGGAGGCCATGACTGACAGGTGGCAAAAGGGACAGAACTTAAAAGCTATCTTCAGGAAAAGAGTTTGCCCAGCTAAAGAATAACTCAAATTCTGTGAGCGTACCATGGGTGTATGCCAACCCCCATACATGTATCCTCCAGAAGTAAAATACCAACCACAAAAGGGGAAATTGTATATCTTCATTTGTATATCAGTCTTGTTGATCTTTCAAATGAAACACTTGTGGTTTTGGTGATTTTTTGGTTTTGTATTTTATTAGAATCCTTCTGATTTTTAATATTTTAGTTATTCCACTTAACTCTGAGTTTCATCTGCTCTTCTCTTTCTAGTTTTTTCTTAAAGTGGAAATTAAGTTTATTGTTTGAGACTGTTCTTTTCTTATACAAACATTTAGAGCTATAAACTTTCTTTTAAGCACTGTTATAGCTGCATACCATAAACTTTGATCTATAGTGTTTTTATTTTATTTTCAATTCAAAATAATTCAATAATTCAATTCAAAATAAGTTGAGATTTCTCTTTTGATTACTTCCTTAACTCTTTACCTCTAAGGGTTATCTTATTTGTTTTCTCCATATTGAGATTATCTTCATATTTTTATGAAATTGATTTGTACTTTAAAACTTTTTGGCCATATAACTTACTTTAATGATTTAAATCCTATTAAGTTTTTCTTTGAGATTTATTTTATGGCTCAGAATATGAACTCTTTCGGCAAATGTGCCATGTGGTCCTGAAAAGAATATATCTTTTAATTGTGGAGTATTTCATAAATATCAGTTAGGTCAAGCTATTGATGTTGTTATTTTTTGTTCAGTTGCCAAGGTGTGTCTGATTCTTCACAGTCCCATGGACTGCAGCACAGCAGGACTCCCTGTCCCTCACCGTATCCTGGAGTTTGCCCAGGTGATAAAGCTATTGATAGTGTTATTCAATTTTTGCAAACTCCATATTGTCTTTTTGCCATCTTGTTCTATTATTTTGTGACAGAATAATATTGAAATCTCTGAACAAATTTTGGATTTGTGTATTTATCTTTGCATCTCACAGGCTTTTTTTCATGTATTTTTATAATAATTCTATTGAGACATTATTAATATGCATAAAATTCACTTTTTTAGGTGTGCAATTCTAATTGTAATTTTTAATTATGTACAGAGAGTGTGATTATCACCACTATTAACTTTAAAACATTTTCATCACCCCTTGGAGAAAACCTGTTCCAATTAGCAGTCACTCCAATTCCCACATCCTTCCACCTCTTGGCAATAATTTATATACTCTCTGTCTCTATGGATTTGCCTATTCTGGACATTTCATGTGAATATTTTCAAACAGCATGTGATTATTTCAAAGTGTGAAGTGCAGATCCAGTTCTTGTTATTCGACCTTGGCCAGGAGTGAAAGTATAAAAATCAAATTTATGATTTAATATATTTGAAAAACTGAACATCTTTTGGATTTATAAAATTCAAGTCATATCTAACTATATTTAGTGACATATAATGTCTCTGCACTATATTTTTGGCTGCAGAGATTACAACTTTAAAAATGTTTCAAAGACCCCTATATATTAGAACACAAACTTCCGTTTTACCATAAGTAATACAAAGAAATGTTCCAGTTATCTGACAACTGAACTATTGAATTAAAAAGAGAAAAATTGTTTTAATGAAAATTCACCTTCAACAAATTTAAACAGTTCTTCAAAATTTCTCAACTCCATTATCTGTTTTCCAATATTCTTAAGGCAACCTATTCAGTTTAGTTCAGTCACTCAGTCACGTCTGGCTCTTTGCGACCCCATGGACTGCAGCACGCCACACTTTCCTGTCCATCACCAACACCTGGAACTTGCTCAAACTCATGTCCATCACGTCGGTGATGCCATTCAACCATCTCATCCTCTGTTGTTCCCTTCTCCTCCTGCTTTCAATCTTTCCCAGATTAGGGTCTTTTCTAATGGGTAAGTTCTTCGCATCAGGTGGCCAAAGTATTGGAGTTTCAGCATCAGCATCAGTCCTTCCAATGAATTTTCAGGACTGATTTCCTTTAGGATTGACTGGTTGGATCTCCTTGCAGTCCCAAGGACTCTTAACAGTCTTCTCCAACACCACAGTTCAAAAGCATCAATTCTTCGGTGCTCAGTGTTCTTTATGGTCCACCACTCACATCCATACATGACTACTGGAAAAACCATAGCTTTTACTAGACAGAACTTTGTCAGCAAAGTAATGTCTCTGCTTTTCAATATGCTGTCTAAGTTGGTCATAAGTTTTCTCCCAAGGAGCAAGTGTATTAATTTCATGGCTGTAGTCACCATCTGCAGTGATTTTGAAGTCCAAGGAAATAAAATCTCTCACTGTTTCCATTGTTTCCCCATCTATTTGCCATAAAGTGATGGGACCAGATGCCAGGTTCTTAGTTTTTTGAATGTTGAATAATAAGCCAACTTTTTCACTTTCCTCTTTTACTTTCATCAAGAGGCTGGTAGTTCCTCTTCACTTTCTGCCATAAGGGTGGTATCGTCTGCATATCTGAGGCTATTGATATTTTTCCAGGCAATCTTTTCTTTCTTTTTTTCCTTCGGTGTTACAGCTAGTTTTATTAGGAAAAACAAAGGATAGTACACCCTCAAGGAGTGAGGGCGGGACGACCCAAAAAACAAAGAGAAAAGAGGCCTCAATCCTTCTTGTCTTCCTCCTTTTATACATTTGTCTCCTCCCCCCGAAGCTTGCCCTTTGTAAATTGGCCTAGCCAGGCGGGCTATTTGCTTTACCTGAAGTCTTCACTCTGGTCCTCTGGCCTTCCTTTGTTCTATTTGTGGGGGCTTTTCCCTTCTTTGTCTTTTAGCCACCACCATTCTGGACTCCTTTTTCCTATTCTAACTACCTAACATTCCCCCCTTAAGAGATGGGAGGCCCGATTCTTTTGGAATAGGAGCGTTGAGGTCTTTCTGGTTACTTCCTGCTGAACTGGGATGGCGAAGGGCATTGGGCTTCCCCCTCTTGCTAGTCTCAAGCCTCAGAGTCCTTATAGTGGTGTCCATATAAGGGTGAGTGATATTTTCTGTGGTCAGCTGTAGTTTTATATATCCTTGTTGAACTGGCACTGCATGCTGTAGCTTGTTGACCTGGTTAGAGACAAAATGGGTTTGACAATTGATAATACATGGAGCAGTCATAAGCAGCATCAATATGGTGATTACACGGACTAGTTAGGGGCATTAGTCAACTCCAAATTTCCCATCGCCATCTGTTGGCAGTCCTGATTCGAGCTTGTGCTTCGTCCAGCCTGGCATTTCATGTGATGTACCCTGCATGTAAGCTAAATAAGCAGGGTGATGATATATAATCTTGACGTTCTCCTTTCCCAATTTGGAACCAGTCCATTGTTTCATGTGCCATTCTAACTGTTGCTTCTTGATCTGCATATAGATTTCTCAGGAGTCAGGTAAGGTAGTCTGGTATTCCCATTTCTTTAAGAATTTTTCACAGTTTGTTGTGATCTACACAGTCAAAGGTTTTGGCGTGGTCAATAAAGCAGAAGTAGGTGTTTTATTGGGACTCTCTTACTTTTTCTATGATCAAATGGATGTGACAATTTGATCTCTGCTTCCTCTGCCTTTTCTAAATCAAGCTGGATCTTCTGGAAGTTCTCAGTTCACATACTGTTGAGGCCTCAACATGAAAAGATCTATTGGTATCTCTAATTTTCTTGAAGAGATCTCTAGTTTTTCCCCATTCTTTTGTTTTCCTCTATTTCTTTGCATTGATCACTTAAGAAGGCTTTCTTATCTCTCCTTGCTATTCTTGCAAGTCTGCATTCAGATGGGTATATCTTTCCTTTTCTCCATTCCCTTTCACTTCTCTTCTTTTCTCAGCTATCAGTAAGGCCTCCTCAGACAACCATTTTGCCTTTTTGCACTTCTTTTCCTTGGGGATGGTCTTGATCACTGCCTCCTGTATAGTGTCACAAACCTCCAGCCACAGTTCTTCAGGCATTCTGCCTGTCAGATCTAATCTCTTGAATCTATTTGTCACTTCCAATGTATAATCATAAGGGATTTGATATAGGTCATGCCTGAATGGCCTAGTGGTTTTCTCTACTTTCTTCAATTTAAGTCTGAATTTTCCAATTAGGAGTTCATGATCTGAGCCATAGTCAGCTCCCAGTCTAGTTTTTACTGACTGTGCAGAGCATCTCCATCTTTGGCTGCAAAGAATATAGTCAATCTGATTTCAGTATTGAACATCTGGTGACGTCCATGTGTAGAGTCATCTTTTATTTTGTTGGAAGAGGATGTTTTCTATGACCAGCGCTTTCTCTTGGCAAAACTCTGTTAGCCTTTTCTCTGCTTCATTTTGTACTTCAAGGCCAAACTTGCCTGTTACTCCAGGTATCTCTTGACTTCCTACCTCTGCATTCCAGTCCCCTATGATGAAAAGGATATCTTTTTGGGGAATTAGTTCTAGAAGGTCTTGTAGCTCATCATAGAACCGTTCAAATTCAGCTTCTTCAGCATTAGTGGTTGGGGTATAGACTTGGATTACTGTGATATTGAATGGTTTGCCTTGGAAACAAACAGAGATCATTCTGTAATTTTTGAGATTGCACCAAAGTACTGCATTTTGGACTCTTCTGTTGACTATGAGGGCTACTCCATTTCTTCTAAGGGATTCTTGCCCACAGTAGTAGGTATAATGGTCATCTGAATTAAATTCACCCATTCTGGTCCATATTAGTCCACTGATTCCTAAAATGTCTATGTTCCCTCTTGTCATCTCCTGTTTGACCACTTTCAATTTGCCTTGATTCATGGACCTAACATTCCAGGTTCCTATGCAATATTGCTCTTTACAGCATCGGACCTTGCTTCCATCCCCAGTTACATCCACAACTGGGCATTGTTTTTGCTTTGGTTCTGTCTCGTCGTTCTTTCTGGAGCTATTTCTCTGCTCTTCTCCAGTAGCATATGGGGTATGTACTGACCTGGGGAGTTTGTCTTTCATTGTCATATCTTTTTTGCATTTCATACTGTTTATGGGGTTTTCAAGGCAAGAATACTGAAGTGGTTTGCCATTCCCTTCTCCAGTGGACCATGTTTTGTCAGAACTCTCCACCATTACCCATCCATCTTGGCTGGCCCTACACTGCATGGCTCATAGTTTCATTGAATTAGACAAGGCTGTGATCCATGCGATCAGTTTGGTTAGTTTTCTGTGATTGTGGTTTTTGTTCTCTCTGCCTTCTGATGGATGAGAATAAGAGGCTTGTGGAAGCTTCCTGATGGGAAGTGGGTAGCCACTAAAACAACCCATTAACTTGTTTTAATTTTCACTTTTCAGCCAGATATTTTGGCATCATGTAGCCAAAACTCTAGGCTGATCATAATTAGAGAAGAAGATGTACTCTTCTATAACGCTGAGCACAAGGATTCTTTTGCTTTAAAATATTCTGTCAAAGGAGTTTCCCTGGTGGCTCAGATGATAAAAAATCTGCTTGCAATTCAGGAGACCTGGGTGTAATCCCTGGCTCAGGAACTGCCCCTGGAGAAGCAAATGACCACCCACTGCAGTGTTCTTGCCTGGAGAATTCCATGGACAGAGGAGCATGGTGGGCTACAGCCCATGGGGTTGCAAAGAGTCAGACATGGGTAACACTTTCACTTTTCATTCTGTCAAGGGCAATTGTGGTAAAGGATAAAACAGTAAAAATATTTGCCCAAATTACAACAGAAAAAAGACGGACACTTTACAGAAGAGATTTTACCATTAAATACATCTATGAGAAAAATGTTCAACTTCATTACTGAAAAAATGCAAACTAAAACTGCCAATAACGTATTTTTTCTTAATTAGTTGGTATTTAACTTATGAGTTATAACTTTTACTTTATTTTCACTGTTTCTCTCATAAATTTTCAACATAAGTTTTGCTTAGTTATTTTAAATAATAAAAACCAATTGTCCAGCTGTTCAGTCATGTCTGACTCTTTGTGACCCCATGAACTAGAACATGCCAGGCTTCCCTGTCCTTCACCGTCACCTGGAGCTTGTTCAAACTCTTGTCCATTGAGTCAGTGATGACATCCAAACATCTCATCCTCTGTTGTCCACATTTCCTTCTCCTCTTGTCTTCAATCTTTCCCAGCATCAGAGTCTTTTCTAATAAAAAACAATACTTTCCATCTATAAAAATTAAACAATGAATCTAAAACTGCATCTCAAATTGATCCTTTTGAAGTCCGGATATTAAATCTAGTTTAAAATTTATCAAAGAAAATAAAAATTAGAAGGCATCAAAAGTATTTTTTTAAAATCTATGTTAAAAATATTTTTAAAAATTCCATAATTATCTTAGTTGTGTTTGTAGGTAATTATGTTATATGCTAATAACAATATCTGTTCTTTTCCTAAATTTTTTTCTAATCTATGTTTTATTTATGACATACTAAAATGATATTCTGATCTAAATTCTCCTCCAAATGGTTTTTACAACTTTTAAAAATAATTTTAATGGAATGTTTTTTGGTTTTAACCTGCATTTCCCTGATGGCTATGATGCTAAGCATCTTTTCACGTGCTTATTTACAATCCATTTACCTTTTTTGTGGAAGAAACTGTGCAAATATTTTTCTAGTTTTATTGATTTATTTGTCTTATTATTGAGATGTAAAATTTCTTTATACATTCTAGACCCAAGTTTTTGTCATATATGTGTTTTGGAAATATTTTCTTCCAATTTGTGTTTGTCTTCACATTGTCTTAATCTTTTGAAGGACTGGTAATTTTATTTGTTCATACAATCCAAACTATCTTTTTCTTTCATTTATGTTTCATGCTTTTTGTATCCCATTTAAGAAGTCTTTGTGTAGCCTAAGGGCACAAAGTGTTTTTTTTTTAACATTAATTAATTTAATTGGAGGATAATTACTTTACAATATTGTGATGGTTTTTGCCATACATCAACATGAACTGGCAATAGGTATACATGTGTCCCACATTCTGAACTCCCCATCCGCTTCCCTCCCCGCCCTATCCCTCTGGATTGTCCAAGAGCACTGGCTTTTGGTGCCTTGCTTCATGCATCGAACTTGCGCTGGTCATCTATTTTAAACATGGTAATGTACATGTTTCAATGCTATTCTCTCAAATCACCCTACCCTTGCCTTCTTTTATATTTTCTTTCAGAAGATTTTAATAATTTTAGCTCTTATATTTAGATCTCTGACCCATATCAAGGTAATCAATATATGGTTTGAGGTAAAAATTATGTTTTTAAAACAATACTATTTCAGGACCATATGATGAAAGACTACCCTTTCCTCAATAAAATCCTTTAGCATCTCTGTCAAGAATTAATTAAACATAGATTTGAAGTCTGTTTCTTGACTATCTGTTATGTCCCATTGCTCTGTATGGTTGTCTTATGCCAAAATGGCAAAATATTGACTTCTTTAATCTTGAAATCAGAAAAAATGACTCCTCCAAATTTGTTCTTCTCTTTCAAAACTATTTTGACATTTCTAGGGTTTTTCTGTTCTATAACATTCAGAATAAACTTGCCAATACCTAAGAAAAAAAGAAACCCTGGGATTTTGACTGGTATCACGCATCTGGTAGAACGGCTAACATTTAAAAACAGTGAGAATATCCAGTGCTGCCGAGGGTGTGGGAGTGACTGAGACATTCAGGAATTTCGTGTGAGAATACAAAATGGTGCAGCTATAGTGGGAAAGAATTTGGCAGTTTCTTATGTTGTATGTACACTTACCATATAATACAGTCATCCTGCCTTTTGGTTTATTATGACCAAAGACTTGTGTACAAATGTTTGTGGCAACTAGTCACCCCAAACTAGAAATGATCCAAATGTCCATCAAGTGGTAAATGAATACAAAATTTATGGTGTGTCTAATTTGGGGAATGGTACATAGCAATAAAAAGAAGTAAGCTACTAATTCATATGACAACATGGATGAATCTTAAAGACATCATGATAACTGCAGAAGCTCAGTACAAAGGACTACCTATTGAATGTTCTCATTCATATAACATTCTAGAAAAGGCAGAATGTAGGGGACATAAGTACAAAGTCAAATGGCTAGAGAGCAGATGGGGCAAAAATTGACTGAAAGGGGGAGAAGCTAACTTTACATGTGGATGAAAATGATATGTTGATCATTGTAGTTATTACACAATCCTATATATTTGTCAGAACCATCGAAACTGTATACCTCAAAAGAAAGAATTTTATCCTATGAAAATTTTACCTCCTTACGCCCCACAAAACAAAAATAAACCATAGCTTTTAGAAAGCTCAGTCAGTTAGTGTAACCTACACAATTTATTCTAGACTTTATTATTCTAATATTGACATAAACTACAAGTGTTGGGACTTCATCAGGACAGGAGTTAAAAGATCTGATACTGGCAACATGGTAACAAGACCGTAACTCTTCTCCCTTCCTCTTTTTCTCTGCCAGTAGCTGCATGTTCTTATATTTAAATATGTCTACTTTTTTATATTATATTTGATATAAGATTTAACCAGTAGCTTTAATAAATCATTTACTAAAGCCTCTATGTTTCCTATTAATTCAGGTTAACTTGTTTTAAAAGAGTGTTCTTTACAAACTGTGAGATGGATTTTCAAAGTTCTCTTACAGTATTCCCTATAGATTTCTTGGCTTAGATTTAATTTGAAAGTGGCTATATAATTTATTCTCAATGAAAATCTTGTATATTTAGTTGGTAAGTCTTTTGAACACATTCACACTTATATGTGGAGCATGACCTTTGCAAAACAAACTATTGTCCTCAAGAGCTTTTGATCAAATGGTATACTGTAGTCATAACAGTTGCCATTTAAGCATCTTATGGAAAAAAGGTCAGGCACTTATCGTAATTCATGTGACTGATGGAAAAATACCACCCAAGAAAATGCATACTTCCTCCCTGCTTTTCAACTGTTTCTTTTTATGTAGGACTATTTCAAAAAACAGTTTTAATTTTATTTGTGTTTATGTTGCAACTCATTATTTTCTTTCTTTCTTCTTTTCTTTTCTTTAAAAATCATGACTATAATCATTCACCAAGTATTAGTTCTCTGTGGATGCAGAATCCAGATGGCCTGGCAGATGGAGCCTGAAAGATTGGTTAAAATGTCCCAGACACATCCATTACTTAAATACTCCATAGGAAATTTGAATAAAACTAAAGATCTGAAACTCTATGGTCTGGAGAGAGTAGTCAGCTGTAAAGTTCATGTGCAAAAACATGGTTGATTATCATTTCTTAAATGAAACTTCTTGTACCATTATTTTGATATTTGTGCATTATTTAATGATTTGACACTAAAGAAAAACTACCAAATCTTACCTTGATGACAAGAAAATGTAAACTCAAAATCTCCCACTTCTTTAATTTTTTTTTTAACCTCATTTGTAGAAACTGGTCTTGGAAATGTGGGAAATTATTCTTCTCCCTAATCAATTGAAGGAGTCTGAGGTATTCTTTTCTTGGATAGAAAGGGAGAAATATTTTGTTTTTCATGTGGCAAATGTTAATCAGTCATATCAGTTTATAAATATGCTTTTCTGTAGAGAGAGATTTTCTCAGGTATCAATAAAAAACAATAACTTAATTAGCCAAATCACTTACTGAATGGCAATTATGTACTCATATCAAAAGATGAACCACTGTTATTGTGTTTTCACATAATAGATGCTCCATCAGTGTTTATTCATTCTCCTGTACTTATTATTTTCATACATGTTGAAATCCAGGAGAAAACTAGAAAATACCTAAAGATTTCATTGACTCCATGAGATGTACCAACATGGATTTAGATTTAAATTTGGAACAAACAAGTGAACAGATAACAAAGTTTTCCTTAAAAATATCACACAGCAATGAGATATTAGCAATTTAAAGAAAATGCCCAATACTCATGTCTGTATTCTCAAACCAGGTGAAGAGTGGAAAGAGTAAATAGTGTAAAGAAATGTGTAATATATATTATAAATAAATGAAGTGGGCATTAATTTAGGATATTTACAAGCAAACACCTGATTTATTTAATTTGTCTCTTACATCATTTTGAGGCTCACTTTTGGAGATTTCAGGTTCTGATTCACATTTCTTATATTCCAGCTCAATGCATCTCAAATGCGGCACTGCTGGTGAGGCAGAAGATACTTGTGAGCAACTCACTGCATTGTAGGAGAAGATGCATGAGGGGAGAAGGCTTAGTCATAGGTAGCCTTACTAGCAAGAAACAGCACTTGACCTGAAATATAATTTCAAATGCTATTTTTCAGTTCTTGTAAAACAGAAGTAAGGTAAGAGGCAGAAGAAGGTGTGACCTTAACCATCATCAGAGACTAGGAGATGGAACTTTTTGGAAATCATTTCATTACCTAAAAATTTTATTGGATTTATTTTTGTAATGGCTTCCAGTTGTCCCCCTCCTGCCTCCACTTCCTGAGAATGAAATAGTCTTGCTTCTCCGCTCAGTTAAACTTCTGGTCTATTTTGAAAACTAATTTCAATGTCTTTGGAGTCCATTTTGAAGACCTTTGCACATGGGTTGGTTTGCTAACTTCCTCCTCTCTACTAACATACAGGTCATTTTTCCTTTTAAGATTCTGACACCAATGAACAGTGGTGTTTCCCAGGCACTACCAAGTAACTCCTGGACACCCACTGGGTGTCCTACCATTTAACACAATTCTGACACTATAAACTTGGAGGTAGCATCACATCCATGGGTTGACGGCTCAATCTCACAAGACTGCCTCTTCTCCACATCAGATGCCAATCACAAGTCTAGGTTATTACCTGTGCTTCTGACAAATTAACTATAAATCAGAAGTTCTCAGGACCTCCTCCTTGTGTTTGATTAATCTGCTAGAGTTGCTCACTCTAGAACTTAGAGAAACATTGTACTTACTAGATTGCCAGTTTATAAAAGGTATGACTCAGGAAAAGCTAGGTGGAAGAGATACATAGGGCAAGGTGTGAGGAAACGGCAGAAACTGCCATGTTCTCTCCAGGAGCAAGACTTACCCCAAATATCCTAGTGTTCAGCAACCGGGAAGTTCTTAAAACTGTATTTATTTGAATTTTTATGGAAGCTTCATTACATAGTCTTGATTGATTAAATGGTTGACCCTTAGCAATTGCTTCAACCTCTAGTCCTTCTCTATGGAGGAGGAATGTGGGGGACATTTTAAATTCCAAACCTTGAGTTTATATATAGTATATGTGTCAATTGTGTATATGTGTCAACTCATTAACTAATGAGAACCTACTGTGTGGCACAGGGAACTCTATTTAATGCTCTATGCTGACCTAACTGGGAAGGAAATCCAAAAACAGATTTAGAAAAGGCAGTGGAACCAGACATCAAATTGCCAAAATCTGTTGGATCACAGAAAAGGCAAGGAAATTCCTATAAAACATTTACTTCTGCTTCACTGACTATGCTAAAGACTTTGACTGTGTAGATCACACCAAACTGTGGGAAATTCTTAAAGAATGGGAATACCAGACCGCCTTACCTGTCTTCCAAGAAATCTGTATGTAGGACAAGAAGCAACAGTAAGAACCAGACATGGAACAATGGACTGGTTCAAAATTGGAGAAGGAGTATGTCAAGGCTGTATATTGTCACCCTGCTTATTTAACTTTTATGCAGAGTACATCATGAGAAATGCCAGGCTAGATGAAGCACAAACTGGAATCAAGATTGCCAGAAGAAATATCAACAACATCAGATACGCAGATGATACCACTCTAATGGCAGAAAGTGAGGAGGAACTAGAGAGCATCTTGATGAGGGTGAAAGAGAAGAGTGAAAAAGTTGGCTTAAAACTCAGCATTCAAAAATCTAAGATCATGGCATCTGGTCCCATCACTTCATGGCAAATAGATGGGGAAACAATGGCAGGTTTTTTTCCCCCCCTTGGGCTCCAAAATCACTGCAGATGGTGACTGCAACCATGTAATTAAAAGATGCTTGCTCCTTGGAAGAAAAGCTATGATAAACCTAGACAGTATATTAAAAAGCAGAGACACGACTTTACTGACAAATGTCCATCTCATCAAAGCTATGGTTTTTCCAGTAGTCATGTACAGATGTGAGGGTTGGACCTTAAAGAAGGCTGAGCACTGAAGAATTGATGCTTTTGGATTGTGGTGTTGGAGAAGTCTCTGGAGAGTTCCTTGGACAGCAAAGGGGATCAAACCTGTCAATCCTAAAGGAAAACCAACCCTGAATATTCATTGGAAGGATTAATGCTGAAGCTCCAATAATTTGGCCACCTTATAGGAAGAGCCAACTCATTGGAAATGACCCTGATGCTTGGAAAGATTGAAGGCAGGAAGAGAAGGGAACAACAGAGCTTGAGATGGCTAGATATTGTCACTGACTCAGTGAACATGAGTTTGGGTAAACTTCAGGAGATAGTGAAGGACAGGGAAGCCTGGCATGCTGCAGTCCACTGGGTCACAAAGAGTTGGACATGACTTAGCAACTGAACAACAAACCACAAAATGTATTTGTATAGCCGATTCACTTTTTTATACAACAGGAAGTTACAAAATTGTAAAGCAACTATACTCTAATAAAAATTAATTAAAAAAAAAGAAAAATAAAAAAGAAAGTTCCAGACCTCTAATTCAGTGGTTGGTTCTCCAGGCAACTAGCCCTCTTCCTTAAGTAACCAGTGAAGTCGCTCAGTCGTGTCTGACTCTTTGTGACCCCATGGACTGTAGCCTACCAGGCTCCTCCCTCCGTGGGATTCTCTAGGCAAGAGTACTGGAGTGGGTTGCCATTTCCTTCTCTCTGAAAGTCACCTCATTAACATAAAAAAATACACCAGGCCTTCCCTGACCGCTCAGATGTAAAGAATCAGCCTGCAATGCAGGAAACCTGGGTTTGATCGCTAGATTTGGAAGATCCACTGGAGGAGGGCATGGGAACCCACTCCAGTATTCTTGCCTGGAGAATCCCCATAGACAGAGGGACCTGTCAGGCTGCAGTCCATGGGATTGCAAAGTCAGACACGACTGAGTGACTAAGCGCACAGCACAACCCTCTTGTCACTTGGGGGAAATTCCAGTGGACTTAAGAGTTCTGTGCCAGAAACTAGGACAAAGCCCACAAATATGCATTTCTTATAACCAATTACAATATCACATCTTTATAATCATTTTTCTTTAAAAGAAAACTGAGCAGTAGGAGTTTAAAATGCAATCCCACACACATTCTTACTATCCTGATAAAACTATGTTAATTTTCAGACCCTTTCACATTTTCCCTTGTGTTTGAGTCTGACTTGTATGATACCAAGTAGAAATTTCTGTCCTGTCAGTACTATGAGATTGTGACCTTGTTCAGTGCTTACTATGGTCCTCAATACATGACCAGCTCAATATTTCATATTCTGATTTGAATAGAAAGATCTGAGACAAAACCTTTATGTTAGCATGTCTTAATTTTTCTTCTTCTCTTTGTATCTTGTCCTTTTAAACCTGTCTCTTTAAAAAGAAAACTATCTACACACTTTTGATCTCAATGTCTGGAATCTGATTGAAGGTTGAGATGTTATTAGCTTGAGTGGTAAAGAGAGCTTGAATTTTATGCCATATTTTTTTTTTCCTCCCAGGAATTTAAATAATGCTTGATTGTACCGAGTCTTCATTGTTGAGTGCTGCAAGAAAATCACTGACTGTTGGTCCATGATTGTAAGAAAAGAATTCACAAATGTGAATAAAAGGAAAAGGCTGATAAATGGCATCATGATTCCATGGAAGAAGATTAGAAGGCCAATGGCACCTGCTTTAAGGATAGCGGTGGGATGAGAGAATGGAATTCTTTCTGAATTATCAGTCATGTACATTATTCTGTACTGCTTGAAGTATTTTGTGATAAAAATAAGTTAGACTCTGTGGCAGATCAATGTAAGATCATTTTAGTCTTTAGATACTAATCACATGGCAAATGTTATGGGCAGTCATGAACATCTATGAGCTTTGGTTTCCTCTTTTGTAAAGAAGAAAAAAAATTTGGGACTCACAATAAAAGTGTAAACATCAAACAGACAGATGGCACAATAAATGACAGATTAAATAGCTAAGAACTTTAGTTATTTACAGATAAGCACAGGAATTGTGTATCTATGTCATCAAAATGTCACACCAAGTGTTATTGTCTGAATGATTTGCTGTAGCAACAACTCCAGCTTTGTGAGTCAGTATTATTGTGGCCAAGACCAGCTGTGGCATGAAAAATATGTTTTTCTCTTCTAGATCATTCATTCAAATTTATTTGGAGTTGAGAATCATGGCATTCATACTTCAAGATGTTCCTCTGGTCATATAGCTGTTTCATCAAGAAATAGAGCTAATTAAGAAGGAAAGAAAACTAAGAGCCCTTCTGGAAACTACTGGAACTCAGATGGTGCCCCTTCAACAGCTGACTCAGTCAATAATTGTTGCTGTTGATCAGTGCGCTAAGTTGTGTCCAGTTCTGTGCAACCCCATGGACTGCAGCACGCCCGGCTTCCGTGTCCTTCACCATCTCCTGGAGCTTGCTCAAACTCATGTCCACTGAGTCGGTGATGCCATCCAATCATCTCATCCTCTGTTGTCCCCTTCTCTTCCTGCCTTCAATCTTTCCCAGCATGAGGATCTTTTCCAATAAGTGAGCTCTTTGCATCAGGTAGCCAAAATACTGGAGCTTTAGCTTCAGCCTCGGTCCTTCCAATGAATATTCACAATCAATATAGGAGTAATTAAAAATACATACGTTTAAGGCTTTAATAAAAGCTCTCATTTTCTTTTTTTCTCTTTTTCACTGATACAATGTTCATTTTACACATAAGACCTTAGGTTTATTTACAAAAGCATCATGTGTAATGAATTCTCCTCTTGAGGGATCTGAGAGGACCATCTGGAAGACATAGAGTGTGTATGAGTCAGTAGGTCTAACAGTTGACACTGATGCGCAAACGTTCTGCCACTAGCCTTTGGATTTTCACTGCTAAGTTATAGTTCTAAATACACTATTGCTGCTTTCCCCTACCACCCAATTTTTAAACTAAACAAAAGAAGTTCACTCATTTCTTCCACCCCCTATCTCCACTCTGGCAGCCACCATCTTGCTCTCTGTATCTATTATATATATATATATATATATATATATATATATATATATATATATATATATATTCCATGTGTAAGAGAAATGTATTTGTCTTTTTCTGTCTGATATTTCACTTGGCATAATACCACAGACATTCACTCCTGTTGTTGCAAATGGCAGTGCTTTATTCTTTTTTTATGGACAAATAATACTCCATTATATATGTGTATATATATATGCCATGATTTCTTTATTCATTCATTCATCAATGAACACTTAAGCTCTTTCTATACCTTGGCTACTGTAAATACTACTGCAATGAACATGGGCACACAGATATCTTTTTTAATTAGTGTGTTTTTTTCCCTTTGAAAATATACACAGCAGTGGAATTGCAGGATCATATGGTAGTTCTATTTTTAATTTTTTCAAGAACCTCCAGAAAATACATATTTGAGACTTAAATAATTACATGTATCTATTAGATGTAAATGAATGTGATACTTGAACTCTCTAAATCTTTCTATGTCTTTAAATTGAGACAACAAAGATTAGCTCATGGGGCTTGTTTAGTAACCTAGTAATTCTCAGAGTGTCATCTCAGGAGCAGTATCAGTAGTACCTGTGAACTTGTTGTTTTTTTTTTTTTTTTTTTTAGGGTTTATTTATTTTATTTTTTTGAGGCTAATTAGTTTACAATATTGTAGTGGTTTTTTCCATACATTGACGTGAATCAGCCATGGATTTACATGTGTTCCCCATCTTGAACCCCCTCCCACCTCCCTCCCCATCCCATCCCTCTGGGTCATCCCAGTGCACCAGCCCCGAGCACTTGTCTCATGCATCCAACCTGGACTGGAGATCTGTTTCACACTTGATAATATACATGTTTCAATGCTCTTCTCTCAGATCATCCCACCCTCGCCTTCTCCCACAGAGTTCAAAAGTCTGTTCTATACATCTGTGTCTTTTTTTCTGTCTTGCATGTAGGGTTATCGTTTCCATCTTTCTAAATTCCATATATATACGTTAGTATACTGTATTGGTGTTTTTCTTTCTGGCTTACTTCACTCTGTATAATGGGCTCCAGTTTCATCCATCTCATTAGAACTGATTCAAATGTATTCTTTTTAATGGCTGAGTAATATTCCATTGTGTATATGTACCACTGCTTTCTTATCCATTTGTCTGCTGATGGGCATCTAGGTTGCTTCCATGTCCTGGCTATTATAAACAGTGCTGCAATGAACATTGGGGTACGTGTGTCTCTTTCAGATCTGGTTTCCTCAGTGTGTATGCCCAGGAGTGGGATTGCTGGGTCATATGGCAGTTCTATTTCCAGTTTTTTAAGGAATCTCCACACTGTTCTCCATAGTGGCTGTACTAGTTTGCATTCCCACCAACAGTGTAAGAGGGTTCCCTTTTCTCCACACCCTCTCCAGCATTTATTGCTTGTAGACTTTTGGATAGCAGCCACCTGTGAACTTGTTAAGTGCAAATTCTCAGCTTCTCTCAGATCAGTAATTGTGAGGCCCAGCAATCTGGGTGTGAAAAACCAAAACTAAACCTTCAGGTATTTTTGATGCACATTAAAGTTTGAGAACCACTGGTTGTGACTGGTTTGACTGGGAAGAAACGTATATAAGTACACCATTATAGAGTTTATTTTCATGTAGGTTAATAGATATAAATAACTCAAGAGCATAGATATCAGTAACATGAACTAAATAATTAGTAAGTGATTATTTTGGAGTATCTTTGCTTTTAATAAAACATTGAATTTTTAAATGTATGTAATTTAATTTTTAATGATTACTATTTGAACAACTAGCTTGCAAAGTTTCTGAAATTTGATAATCGACTTTCCTAAATCTGTAGGAACCATCTTTAGCATACCACCCGTGTAGTAATATTTTCCTTCTTTTAATTTGACTTTTTTCCCCACAGCTGGCAGACTATCAAGCACGCAGATGTTCTGGAGAGGAGCTTATGGCACCCTGAAACTCTGCTGAAACAACCCGCTCTTCCAAATAGGAGAGAAGATACTTTAAGGAGAGAATTTAGGGTGAAAGGGGTAGTGTACTAGTAAGTTGAGGTGAAGTATTCAGTTTTTAACAATTTTCTGATCAAACTGATGAATAATGTCAGAGGCTATGTCTGCACATACACAAGAAGCCATCTCCACCATTGTATCATGGGATTTGTTTTACAACAACTTCACAGTGATAATAAAAGCCAGTCCATTCTTAAAGTGGACATACACCCATCCCATGCAGAACAATTGCTAGCACATTCAGAAGAATGCAGAGTATTTCCATGTAAATACAGAATGTTCAAAGATATGTGTTTAAATAGGTAGCAGATACTAAGCTGTCCCAGGTTCCTTGATAAAACATCATCATTACATGAAAAGTCAGAGCATTGGAAGAACAGAGAGGCCGTTAGTTTATCTGGCAGGCATGGACTTATATTTCTAGCTCAAAACCCAGCTCCTTTCAGCATGAATATGCCACTTGCTAGAAACAGTAAACCAAAAAAAAAGAAAAAAAGGAGTCAGGATGAATTACATGCGGGTTAACATTTCCCACTCCTAAGCAAGCTCAAGTAGCTTCAAACCAAGCACCATCCATCTCTCCATGAGAATAATTAGACCCTGTACTTTCAAGTCATTGTTATGAAGATTCAATAAGAAGATGCAAACAAAACATTTAGCCTGGATTCCTAGAATCTTCTGATCCGTAGTCAGACGCGTTATCCATTGCACCACTGGCCCCCTCTGCCTGGATTCCTAATGTCTGCAACATGGTGGTTGTTCAATGGTGTACATATATTATAGAAGAAGAGCATGTTGGTCTCAAGGCCCATACCACACCTGGCCCAGGAATTCAGACATTCACAGAATAGCCCATTGCCCCAAGCATAGTGGTCAAATGGCAGAAGAGATGCTTTTGAAAGGTGGCATGAAGAAAATAATCTTAGATTAATAATAATTCTAGATCTCTTCGTGTTCATGCAAAGTAGACAAAAACAGAAGTGCAAGTAAAGAGAGACAGAGAGAAAGAGAGAGCTGGCCATGGTATAATTTGTTTGTTTTTTAAATTTTTACTGGAGTTTTGTTGATTAACAATGTTGTGTTAGTTTCAAGTGTACATCAAAGTGAATCAGTTATGCATACACATATTGTTATTGTTCAGTCTCTAAGCTGTGTCTGACTCCTTATGACCCCATGGACTACAGTACACCAGGCTCCTCTGTACTCCACTATCTCCTGGAGTTTGCTCAAGCTCATGTTCATTGAGTTGGTGATGCCATCTAATGATCTCATCCTCTGCTGCCCCCTTCTCCATATCCACTTTTTAAAGATTCGTTTCCAATATAATGGCCATGCTGTCATTAGCCCCATTCATTGAGGGCGATTATGGACAGCATCAAATTAAACTAATCTATTACTTTTCAAAAAGTTTCAGTCATAGAAAGTGTAGCCCAATCTTTTTTCTCAAATATGGCCATCCAGGTTCTTATTCCTCCTCCTGGCTACAGCATAAGAGGGGCTGGAATAAGTTGTGGCAGATGACATGAGGGGAAGTCAGGAACATGAGAGCCGTTAGCATTCTGGAAGACCATTACCTTGATTGGTGATGCTCTCTTGAAGACTTTAATATGAGAGGTAGTTATTTACATCAGAGCCAGTGACTGGGTCATCATTATGGCAGAATGTTCCAATGGGCAGCAGGGGTGCCTGCTACTGGGGGTGCCTGCTACTGTGTTGAGAAAATTAGAGTGCTTATTGGGAATTCTCTGGCAGTCCTGTGGTTAGGACTTTGTGTTTCCACTGCATGGGTTTGTTTCTTGGTTGGGGAACTAATAACATGCATGCCATAGTACAGCAAAATAATAATAGTAACATAATAATAATAAATAAAAGTAGAGTGCCTGAGTTTTGTTGCATGAATGTTTGTGTGCTAAGTTGCTTAAGTAGTGTCTGACTCTTTGCATCCCTATGGACTGCAGTCTGCCAGGCTCCTCTGTGCATGGGATTCTCCAGGTAAGAATACTGGAATGGGTTCCCGTGCCCTCCTCCAGGGGATCTTCACAACCCAGGGATAGAACCCACGTCTCACATCTACCTGCGTTGACAGGTGGGTTCTTTGCCATTAGCACCACCTGGGGAGCTCCATGTTGCATACAGAAAGCCTTTCCAAATCTCTCTGAGACTGTCCATGTCTGAGTTGCTTCCTGTTCTTTCTTTGCTTTTTGCTGTCTTTACATTAAACCCATGTTTACCCAGGCACTCGCTGAAACTCCTGTACACAGATGGAACTTCTTTTGGTGGAAACCTCAGTTCTGCTCCTGGGCTTTCTAGGTGGCGCTAGTGGTAAAGAACTTGTCTGCCAATGCAGCAGACACAGGAGATGTGGGTTTGATCCCTGGGTCAGGAAGATCCCCTGGAGGAGGGCATGGCAACCCACTCCAATATTCTTGCCTGGAGAATCCCACGGACAGAGGAGCCTGGCGGGGTATGTTCCATAGGGTTGCAAAGAGTCAGACTCGACTGAAGCGATTTAGCACGCATGCAGAATTCTGCTCCTAATGCATTTCAACAGATTGAAGCTGGATTACGTGGTCTAATCTTTCCTATTTAAAATAAACTGATATAGACTTTAATAACATGGACAAAACATCTTCATAGAAACACCTAGATTAATGTTTGACTGAATAACTGGCAATTATAAGACCAGTTAAATAGACAGATAAAACTGACCATCATACCCATCTAGTAGATTTAATGTTTCCACTTTGGCCTGAGGATATGATAGTAAAATTCTTGGTAGGATTATGACGAGGCTCTTTTAACATACCAGTGTTGCCTCTTGCATGTATTCTCGGTTGCTTCAGTTGTGCCTGACTCTTTGAGACCCTATGGACCTTAACTCCCCAGGCTCCTCTGTCCATGGGATTCTCCAGGCAAGAATACTGGAGTCAGCTGCTGTGCCTTCCTCCAGGGGATCTTGTCTCTTGGGCTTTCCATCAAAGCTGCACTCCAGTCATAATTGAACTTCTCCTTCCATGTGTCTTTTTTCCATTTTTAAAAAATTTAAATACAGGCCACTTCATTCTCCTGGAATCTCTTTACTCTTATCTACTGCCACTGTTTATCTCCTTGATGTGCTTCTAGATTTAACTGTCACCTCTCTGAGGATATCTTTGTGGGTCTTGTCCCTTCTGCATCCCCACTACATTCTGTGCTAAGCCCTGTAAGAATGTTGAACACATTGCCTTATAATGACTTGTTTTCTTATTTGTCTCACCATCAATAGTAAACTTTTAAGAATAGGGACCAGGTTTTACCCCAGGTGTATTTCTAGTGACACACACTGATTCGCCATTTATTGATTGATGAAGTAAAGGAGTCATGAAAGCAAATATCCAGAATCAGAAGTGTAAAAGCTATATCAAATGATTATATTTTCTAGTTTCAGCTGATGTTTTATACTTGTGTCAGGGTAAACTCTCCTGCCCACCCCTCAATACTATAAGCAAATCTTGAGCATACTTAGCATAGGAGAGTTAATTTTGATCCATTATTAAAGAAAGATAAAAAATAATTTTCTCACTTATCTGGAGTTAATCTCATGCTCCATTAGAAGGCAGTGAATAGTAGATACATAAACATTACTGCTGAAATTAAGATGATGTTTGTAAATCATTCCAAATACTCACTCATGCTATAGTTATCTGGAAAAATGAATTGACAGTTTAAATATCTGAACTGTATATAATGCAGATAGAATATATATTCCAATATTACTATGAAGTAATTCTAAAGTTAGAAGAGAAGATCATATGTCAGTTTTGAATATTTTGTGAAGTATCTTATTCAAAACTCTTCCAACCAAATTGAATGAAACCTTACTTTGACATAATTTAACAACTGCTTATATAATCTACAAGTGTGTGCATACTGAGTCCTGTATGACTCTGCGATCCCACAGACTGTAGCCAGTCAGACTCCTCTGTGCATGGGATTGTCTCAATAAGAATCCTGGAATGGGTTGCTATTTCCTTCTCTAGGGAATCTTTCTGATTCAGGTATTGAACCCAAATCTCCTGTTTCTTCTGCATTCCAAGTAGATTCTTTACCACTGAGCCACCAGGGAAGCCCTTATTGAATCTACTAAAAGCAAAAATATCATATATTAATAACAAGCACTGTTAGGGGCTTTGGGCCTAAGAATACATAGACTTTTGCTTTCTTATGGATCATATTCTGTTATCGTCCTTAGATTTCTCTCACATTTTCAAAAATTGAGTTAAAATGTCTTCATTTTTTCCTTCTTGGAAACTGCCACATACAAAATGTGCTCAGTGATTTTTTTTTTCTTTTTAATTAAAGAATCAAGCTATTTTTCTTTAAAATAGCTGAGGTGATGAAGTGCTACTTCACTTTATTCTGTAAAATGATATCTTTTTTGAACATAAAATATAAAATGTTTTCTTATCACATGCATACAAAGAGCCATTAAACTGACAGATAATCAGCAAGATGTATGTTCAGCATACTACTTTATTCTTTAGTAATAAGGAAGAAATCCAACTTTAATTAAAGCTATCTCTTAACATTTGTATCTCAACCTCATGTCTCTAAAAGGCTGTGAGGCAGGTTGGTGATGTAACACAGAAAATTGGTAGAATTTAGAAAATTTAGTCCTAAGCACCGTGAGTTTTAGAGCCTCTGAAACTTGCTGGAAACCTCTTGGGAATATCTCTCTGGGTATGCCCAGGGTATTCCAAGAGGAACTGATTGATTCATTGATTGAAAAGTTTTTGTTGGTTCCTGCAAGAGAAATAGAAAAGAATCAGGTGTTAATAAAGTGAGGTTTGACATATAATAGTCTCAGGTCAAATATGTGTCTCTGTTGTCTACTGCGACCTGGGATATGCACATTGTTTTGCTTGTCTCACTTTTTTATTATATAATCTGGATTTATCTGTCATGCAAAGTTGTAGGATTTAATTACTACTGGGTAAATGAGTATAGAGAACAATGTGCATTATAAACACCCAATATATTGGAAATGTTTTATTTGTCACTATTCAAAAAAGAGTCACCAAACAGTTGTCTAAAAAAGACAAAAGAAAAAACAAAACAACACTTTTTGAGTAGCTAGTGGGTGCCAAGCTATACACTTTGTAGTTTACACATATTTCACTTAATCTTTAAAAAAAACTATCAACTATAGTTGATACATTATTATTTTAAATTCTTGTGAAAGGAAACTGAAATACAGATTGTGACTTTCTCAAAGTCAAAGGTAATGAGTAGTGAAGTCAAATACAAGTTCACATCTGCTTTTCTCTGAATTCTCTGTTAACTTCAATGCCTTTCCAAGTTTCATTGGAAAGAAATTTGAGGTTTTTATTATCTGCCTTCAATTCATTAATTATCTCTTCAGCCATGTTTAATTAACCTTTTGATCCTCTTTGTTGATTTTTAAAAATGTTACACAGTTTTGTATTTTTAGGATTTATACTTTTTTCCCCCCAAATCTGATTACAATCTCCTCTTATTCTGTGTTTGGCATTATTTTATCTTGCTGAGCAGTTAACAGTTATAAAGATTGTTTCAAATTCATCATTTGAGTTTCTAAGTTCAATTAACTTTTTTATTGAGTTTCTAATCAATCTTTCTTGGTATTGCACTTGCTCAGTTTTTTTTTTTTTTTGATATTTGTCTAGGACCTCAATTTCTTTGAAAATCTATCCTCTGAAATGACACTTAAAAATGTCCTTTGGGTTGTGGCAATCTCCTTATGTGGGTAATTTCAGAGTTACCCCTGTCTGGGTGCATGAAGTCATTAGACGCAAATAAGGTTTTACATTTATGTCCTGAGCTTTCTTTTCCACTTGAGCGTTGTGAATGTGGCACTGTTGCCTGTATCCAGAAAATGCTGTATCACACTTGCTTTCACACATGGCTTGTTATCAGGTGATTATCAATTATGGGCAATTATCATTTATAGGCAATTTTTTTCCAGGTTTCATTTTAATGAAAGAACCCCATCCTGGCTCTCTGGTACAAAAACCCACCCCATTGCAGGCATCAATATACTAATTTTTAGGTTTATATTTGGCTTGGGGACGTTGGCAGCCAGTTGTGAATTTTAAATTCTTACCTTTAAGGCTGTGGCTTTTCTTCTCTCTTTTTGGTGCTGGGACATTTTGCTTTGTTCCTTTGAACTCAGATACGCATTTTAATTCTTTAAATACTTTTTATTGAGCATTTCTCTGTGTATAGATTGAATAGAGGTGGTTCCCACATTTTTCAATCCATCATCTTGCAGAAATCCCCTCCTTATTATTTTTGAGAATTTTTTACAGGCAGGGTAACGTAATTTATTATCCAAATTTTTTAGTGACACTGGGCCTTAATAATAATTATCCTGGGGCAACTGAACTGTGTTGGTCAGGGTAAATGGTCACTCTATTTCTATGGAAACGAGTGTATCAGAACTCTCTAAGAGAATGAGTTTCAGAAGAAGTCTTAATTAGTCTATTCACTGGAATTGCAGGAAATCATGGAAACAGAGAAACTTGAACAACAGGGTTCCTTTGAGGGCATTTAAGGATTGAGGTTGCCTGGTAATTCTCAGCATCCGTGTGCAGTCTGTGGGCCCTGACAACTCTATGCTATATATAGTAGCTTCTGTTCATTAAACTCCTTAATACGAATCTGTGCTAGGGTAATTGGGAAGAATGGTCTACAGAGTAAGACGAGTACTATTTGCTTTAATGTAGTCACTATTCCCCAGTCTGCCATTTAGCAAATAAAGTGTGAACTTCATACAAAAAAATCAAATGGATTCTTTATCACAGCTTCAGGCTACTTGCAAGATACCAATTCACATAAAAGTCAAAGAGATAGAAAAACAGTAAGATTTTAGAATTTTTATACTGGTGCTCTTAATCAGTTGTTCTAATTTCCCTTTTCTTTAGAAGAAATACATTATATAATGAATATTTTAAAAACCCAATATACTTATAAGCTTGCCTATCTATCTTTCTATCATCTATCTATCTATCATCTATCTATTTCTATGTACTTAAAGTTATTTCTCAGAAGAGTTTGAGGTGGAAGTAATTATACTAGCCAGAATTATAGTGGGGAAACCATTAGATGATATTATTACCACACAGAATTCTAGAGTTGGTGAGACCTTAGAAATTATATCATTTTCTGTGACCTCAATTTGGCAATCTGATTCATCATTATTTGAGGCCATGGAAAAATTTCTTGCCTTTTATCATAAACAGTACTCTTTTATGTATCTGTATTACTGCAACTGGTCTAATAGGTCATTTTTAGTAGCTTCAATTACTAATAGCTATCAGTAATTACAGCAGTATTGTCTCTACAAAGTGCAGATGCTCCCGAAACTTGTAATGTGATCTTAAACACCTGTAATGAGTGAGTGAAACAACTTTTGATGTTGAAAGAAGTCTCATTCTGAGAGTGTCAATCAGAGATGGAGCAGTACACTAGCCCAGTCAGTCTTCTTGGGCAGATAGAGATCAGCATCTCTATCATTTAGGCATGCTCTTTCCTTTCCCTGGGATGCACATGTTCCCCTTCTCATCCCTATATCCCGATTTAATCACTGTTCTATTTATCCTGCATGAGCTAGTTTCCCTGTGGCCAAGAATTTCTACACTTTAGAATATATTTCTGAGAAATTATCCCAAATGTGAAAAATGATTCTGAACAAAAATGTTCCCTCTGAATTATTTGAAATGGCCAGCTATCTGGAAAAGATAAAACTCTAATTTGAAAAGATATATGCACCTCAATATTCATAAGGGCAATATTTACAATAGTCAACAGTCAATTTACAATAAATAGTTTACAATAGTCAAAACATGAAAGCAACCTAAGTGTCGATTATCAGATGAATGGATAAAGAAGATATATACAAATATAAATATAAACATATACACACACCCACACAATGAACAGTTACTCAGCAATAAGAAAGAATGAAATCATGCCATTTATACAATAGGGATAGACTTAGAGATTATTTTGCTAAGTGAAGTCAGATAGAGAAAGACAAACATTATACAGTATCACTTATAGGTAACATCTAAAAAATAGTACAAATTAACTTAGTAGCAAAACAGAAACAGATCATAGAGAACAAACTTATGGTTACCAAACAGAAAGGGAATGAGGAGTGATAAATTGGTAATAGGAGGATAACAGATGAACACTAACATAATAAAATAAACAATAAGGGTTTACAGTATAGCACAGGGAAATATATTCAATATCTTATAATAAACTATAGTAGAAAAGAATATAGATATGCATATCTATCTATCTATGTCTATGTGTATAACCAAATCATCTGAGACTAACATAGTATTGTAAATCAATTATACCTCAAAAATTAAAAAAAAAAAAGCTAAACATTGGAAACTCAGTAATTAGGGGGGATTTTATCTGAATTACAGTGTAACATGCCATATTCAAGGTAGAAGACAAAAACAAGAAAGAAAAGATTGTTGTAACATTGGAAAGCCTTCAGATTTTAATTTTACCAGTATGCTTTTTGGTATTTTTACATCAAGACTGTATACTGTCACCCTGCTTATTTAACTTATATGCAGAATACATCATGTGAAATGCCCAGCTGGATGAAGCACAAGCTGGAATCAAGATTGCTGGGAGAAATATCAATAACTTCAGATACGCAGATGACACCACCCTTATGGCAGAAAGTGAAGAGGAACTAAAGAGCCTCTTGATGAAAGTGAAAGAGGAGAGTGAAAAAGTTGGCTTATAGATCAACAATCAGAAAACAAAGATCATGGTATCTGGTCCCATCACTTCATGGCAAATAGATGGGGAAACAATGAAAATGATGAGAGACTTTAATTTATTGGGCTCCAAAATCACTGCATATAGTGGTTGCAGCCATGAAATTAAAAGATGCTTGCTTCTTGGAAGAAAAGCCATGACCAACCTAGACAGCATATTAAAAAGCAGAGACATTACTTTACCAACAAAGGTCCATCTAGTCAAAGCTTTGGGGTTTCCGAATAGTCGTGTATGGATGTGATAGTTGGACTACAAAGAAAGCTGAGTGCCGAACTTTGGTTCGATGCTTTTGAACTGGTGTTGCAGAAGACTCTTGAGAGTCCCTTGGACTGCAAGGAGATTCAGCCAGTCAGTCCCAAAATCAGTCCTGAGCATTCATTGGAAGAACTGATGCTGAGTCTGAAACTCCAATACTTTGGCCACCTGTTGTGAAGAACCAACTCATTGGAAAAGACCCTGATGCTGGGAAAGATTGAAGGCTGGAGGATAAGGGGACAGAGGATGAGATGGTTGGATGACATCACCAACACAATGGACATGAATTTGAGTAGGCTCTGGGAGTTGGTGACGGACAGGGAAGCCTGGCGTGCTGCAGTCCATGGGGTCGCGAAGAGTCAGACACGACTGAGTGATTGAACTGGACTGATGATATATATGAATTGCTCCTTGATTTAAAGAAAAGTTTCTGAAAAAACATGATGTTTATAAAAGTACATGATAATAAAATCTTACTTATGGCCTAGTTGTATTTTAAAACATCCTATATATATATTTTTTTTCTATATAAAAATAAAACCCTCTTGCACTGAAAACAAATGATGAAAAACATCAGTTAACAAAGATTTTCTTATTCCTTCTTACATTTTTCTATTTTCCAATTTTGTAACAAGCTTTGATTATTTTTATAATTTAAAAAACAACAAAATTTACTTAAAAAGTCAACTCAAGGTCTCCCTTCTCTATAAAGTCTTTCCTTTAAAGTGTGTATGGTTCTATCCATTGTTTTCACATTGCTTTAAGTACAGATCTTTAAATCATTAGTCATATTGTATTTTGGTGTTTTGTGAGCATATCATATGCCTACAGACTCAATCTGTCACTCTAAAATCTTTAGCACCTAACATATTGTCTAATGTTGAAGATACGATGCTGTTGTTTAGTTGCTAAGTCTGACCTTTTTGAGACCACATGGACTATAGCCTGTCAGGCTCCTCTGTCCATGGAATTTCTCAGGCAAGAATACTGGAGTGGGTTGCCATTACCTACTCCAGAGTATCTTCCCCATGCAGGGGTTGAACTCACGTCTCCTGCATTGGCTGTGTTGTGCTGTCCTCAGTTGCTGAATCGTGTTTGACTCTTTGGGACCACATGGACTGTATCCCTCCAGGCTCCTCTGCCATGGAATTTTCCAGGCAAGAATACTGGAGTGGGTTGCCAGTACTACTCCAGGGGATATTCCCAACCCAGGAATTGAACTTTCATCTCTTAAGTCTCCTGCATTGGCCGTTGGATTCTTTACCACTGAGCTGCCTTGGAAGCTTGGAAGACATTTTAGTATAAAATAAATGAATGAATGTGTGAATGTTGAATATCATCTAACAAAAATCTTGTTGCCCAGCTCTTCCATTCTCCAATGATTGGCCTCATGCAGAAATCTTAAACAAGTATGTTTTCTTGTTCTATAATTATCCTTTTTTTTACTCAGAGGTATAAAATGAAAAATGAAGAATTTATAGCTCAAAAGGCACAGATATCCCAGATCCTGAAATGGTTATTAGTCAAAGGCTGTAATTATTAAAATGTATTTTTAAATATGTGAACACTAAATCATTTTGGAAAATATAATTTTTAATGGCTTAGGTTGCAAAAATTTAAAAATTAGACATTAATTTTTCAATATTGCTCAATGTCAGCAATTCTTTCAAAATTGTTCAAATATATCTCTGCCTTAATGGAAAATAAATGTGAATTCTTAATTTGAGGAAAATAATGTTTTTATAGGCATATATTATTGATTTTTAAGGCCTACAAGAGTGAACATTTTTATTTAAAAATAATTTGTTTTGTAAAAATAATTTATAATTAATGAGGACATTTCTTTATCAACTTCTTTTTGTTTCCATTGTCTTTTTTTATGTTTGAAAATATAAAAGTTTTCAAGCATAAAAGTTACTGACATATAGTCCTTAATCTCATTTGTTTCTCTACTTGTCATTGATGTTGGATACTGGACACCAGGTAAACTATCACAAAACAAAGAGCATTATTGACTGCTATGCAGAAACTAGTGTCATCTCCCTTAAAGACAAGTATGTGCATCACTTAGATATAGGGGGTAGGTTTTAAGAGAAATGCTCCTGACAGAAAGAATCATCAGACCGACAACAACAACAACAACCACAACAAAAGAGGAAGAGAAATCTAGACCGCAATAATTCAAATTCTTGAAAATCTTTAAAAGTAACTAAGACTGTTCCAGGACCAATATCTAGTTTTCTATTGTGTAGGGGACTTGTCTTCCAATATATCATTCATTTCAGGGTGCAGGATTATGGAAGGAGCTTATCCAAGAGTTTTAGTAAAGGAAGCTTATGTTTCTTGTTTAGGTAGCACTGAGAATTACTTATTCAATAAGACCTAATCACTAATTCCCTGCTACCTTTTAGAAACTACAGGTGCCAGGGATCACACTAACCATCTTAGATTAATTCATAACAGTATTTGATGTTTCATATAAATAATTGTGCAATATTTTTGTTGTTTAATCACTAAGTTGTGTCTGACTCTTTGTGACCCCATGGACTGTAGTCTGTCAGGCTTCTCTGTCCATGGAATTCCCAGGCAAGAATACTGGAGTGGGGTGCCATTTCCTCTTCCAAGGGATCTTCCCACCCAGGGATTGAACCCACGTCTCCTGCATTGGCAGGTGAATTCTTTACCACAGTCACCAGGGAAGCACTCATGTAATTTTTAGACAGCTTAAATAGAAGACCAAAATACCACTGTAATATTTCAATTTCCTGAAGGATGACAGAAAAGGAAAAATCGATGTGAAATATGCCTCTGAAAATATTTGACTCCATTGAATGACAAGCAATATTCCTATTGAGATGGAGTACCTTAAGCCAGCAATCATTATCAATAAACACACAGATGTTCTCTAAACAAGATAACTTGGTTTCTCTGTATAACTCTACAATTTCAAACCTAGTGATACAATTAAGACTATAAACTGTGTATTATACAGATTAATCTGAACATGTAATGACATAGAATAATCAGATCATTCAGATACTACTGTAGGCCAATAAGAAGGCCTGAGTCTTGAAGGCCGCTGACTGTCTGACTTTTTTTTTTAAGATTAATTAATTTATTTTGGCTGTGCTGGGTCTTCATTGCTGTGTGGGCTTTTCTCCAGTTGTGGTGAGTGTGTGTCGGTGGGGGGGGGGGGGGCGGTGGTGCCTACTCTCTAATTGTGGTGTGCCGGCTTCTCATTGCTGTGGTTTCTCTTGTTCTGGAGCACAATCTCTAGGACACATGGGCTTCAGCAGTTGCTGCTCGCGGGCTCTAGAGCACAGACTCAACAGTTGCAGCACACCAGCTTATTTCCTCTGCAGCATGTGGGACCTTCCAGGACTTGGGGATCGAACCCACATCTCCTACATTGGTAGGTAGATTCTTTACCATTGTGCCCCCAGGGAAGGCATTTTCTTGTTGTCAAGATATTCATTGCATTCTTCCTTCTGTAGAAGATTGATGAAATTTACTGTGATTGTGGGAATGTGATTAACCTAGGTGAAGAGACCATGGTCACATAAGAAACTTGATATAAACATATCAAAAACTGAATGAAAACCCAGCATATTTAAAGCAGTTCCGAGGTGGAAATATTAAATCCCTTCATCTTTTATAATTGTTAATTTGAAAATGACATTTCTTACAAGACAAAGTCATCTGAGCACTCATAATGAAAACATGCCAGAGATAAATCTTGCCTTTCTGAATAATTTAAAATGAAAAAAAAAAAAAGTGTTATTTCAAAGTAAATATGATGTTTCATTTGATGAAGAAGCAAATTAATTTTTTAAAGTCAAATAAAAGTTTTTCAAACCTTAATATTTTGTGCAGAGATTTTAATGTAATAGACAATTTCACCTTTTTAGTCACAATGTCATTGTTTGAAAAATGCATTATTTATCTTTTTCTAAGTTTTGATCAGGCTTTTGCTTCAACTCTAGCTTTGAAACTTTATTTATATTTATCTGATTGACCCTCTGGGGCTTCCCAGGTGGCACAGTGGTAAAAGAATCTACCTGCCAATGAAGGAGATGCAGGTTCGATCCCTGAGGCAGGAAGATCCCCTGGAAGAGGAAATGGCAGCCCACCTCAGTATTCTTGCCTGGGAAATCCCATGGACAGAGGAGCCTGACAGGCTACAATCCACGAGGTCTCAGGGAGTTGAACATGATTGAACCCGTGATCAGAACACAGCCCAGGAACTGACCCAATATTTGGTATATAATGGGGAATCTCAGAAATAGACAAGTTGTTTTGATGCTTTCTTTATACCTCTTAGAAAACGAGACACACAATGAATGGTGAGATTTTCAGGTAGGTATAATTTTATTTGTCCTTCTCTTAAACACTGTTTATCTTTTTTACTCAATTTTTTTGGTTGTTGTTGATTTACTCAGTAAACAAGCTATTGACTATCTTTGAGCAGAGCAATTTAATAAAGATTACTGAAGAAATCATAAAAATCAGAAAAGGTACCTTCTGAGTTGAAGCAGCTTTGCCTCCCAGAAGCAAAGTAAAGGAAATCAGATGAACTGAATAACCACTACATGTTACCTATAATGCCCAGCATTTTATATCCATGACCAATTTTCAGCCCGAGTTGCGGAAGAACAGATCTATGCTGGGGTGGAGTTGAGATTCAGATTTATCTTCATTTAGTTTATGGAGATGAGTAATCTTCTGTCCCAGCCCCTCCCCAAACAACTGGTTGTATCTGTTCATTTACATGAATAGATATATCACTGGAGGAAAAACACAAAACTAAACAAAAAACCCTGAAGGTGTGTTGTTAATTAGAATTCTGGCATATGCAGATATGTTTGGTAAAGTTGGGTGATTGTAGTAGTGATGGTAAGGGGCAAGGTACACATAGAAACTGTATTAAAATGTGGAAATACAGATTTCCCTGCTTGAAAGTTTGCTTTAAGTCAATGAAGAACTGGTTCATGGCAAACTTGATTCAGCCTGATGACATGAATATATGTTGGAGGAATTCATTTCTTAGCAATGATGGGGTCAAATGACTCCACACTGAGACTTCCACAGATTCATGTTTGTAGGGAGTAAGAGCCATTCAGCTTCTTACTTTTTAGGATAGCAGAGCTCTCAGGTACCATGAGGATTGAACTGAAACTCTTGGGTGGCAGAGAACCATGGTGATAGATGGGCAGAGTACAGACCTGAAGGCCACATTTATCCATGAGCTGGGAAAATTGTCTTGCAGAATTCATGGACCTGTTGGAGAAAATATGAGATCCTGGGAGCTAGAGGTCTAGAAGTTACCAATGGACCAGAACTTGATGAAATTTGCTTTTAAGTCTTTACCTGAGACCATATACCAAAAGCTCCTGAGGCAAAGGGGAATTCAGGCTACATAAATGCATGTAAATGTGTATTTTTTTTACTCTTCATCTTGTCCCAAAATGGTAGACTAGAAAATTACTAATGATAATACTTACTTTTTTAAGTACTAAAAATGAAGAAAGAGAAAATAAGTTGAGGCAGGGACGTGATTTAAAAAGACAAAGTACGTTAGAAGATTATGAAAAAAATAAAACACAAAATAAAGGCAGAGCTAGGATTTAAACTAACAGTTTTCTTTACTGTGAGTGTTCTTTACTATGAATTCCCTTAACATGTACTTCATAATTCAAACCAGTATATTGTGTCATTAAAATGCTGGGGTGTTAGACCACTTTAATATATGTGTGCAACACATATGTTGTTGTTGTTGCAATATGCAACACATATGCAATACATATAATATGTTGTTCTCTTGCTGATATAATCAAAGTAGATACAAGACAAACAAGGGAAAGAGCTCTGGACAATTTATGATTTATATTGTAAACAGACAGCAGATCTTTTAATAACAAGAATAATTTTAGACTGAACAAAAAATATTAGACCATTTAGTTTGGAGGAAAATAGTATAGAATAGAATTTAAAAAATCATAATCTATCAGTTTTTACAATAATTATAGTAGGAAAAAAGCAGTTTCTATATGATGATTACAGATTGGAGACAGTGCTATGTGGCTTTAAAAATAAGAAATACTCTGAGTTATACTCTAAACTGAAGTCAGATTGGACCTGTAGTATCATAAAAAGTGCATAAAACTTGCATTTGAACAGTTCTGGATCTGAATTGTACCAAGAAAACTACTTAAGTGATCTGATCCTCAGTTTTATCGCTTGTAAAATGGGCATAAGTATACTGTGCTCATTGGTGGATTGTAGTAAGAGTGAAATGAGATGATAAAATGGAAAACATCCAACTTTTCATAAATCATAGGGATTCAATACTAGGGTGAAATAAGTGTATCAAATTTAATCTTTGTATCATACATCTAATTCACTCTTTTTCTAACTAATCCTCATTGTCCACATACATGAATTTCATCTCAGATGGCACTCGTGGTAAAGAACCTGCCTGCCAATGCAGGAGGTCTAAGAGACAAGGGTTCAATCCATGCGCTGGGAAGGTCTCCTGGAGTAGGAAACGGCAGCCCACTCCAGTATTCTTGCCTGGAGAATCCCGTGGATAGAGGAGCCTGGCGGGCTATGCTCAATAGGGTAGAGCAGAGTTGGACACGACTAAAAAGACTTAGCATGCACATAAAAGAGGTCAGCAGAAAGGTTACATAGCATGTGATTCCATTTACATAACATTCTAGAAAAGCCAAAACCACACAGGCAGAGAAAGAGAAATAAATGGTTACCAGGAACTGACAGTGGGGGAGGGTTTAACAACAGTTTCACAGTTTGATTTTGCAGGGGTATGAAACTGTTCTTTATCTTGACTGTGGTGGAATTTACATGCTTTTCTTTATGTGTCAAAACTTACAGAGCTGTACTTTTAAGAGACTGATTTATTGTATATTATTATACTTTAATACAATTTTTGAAATTAAAAGATAAGAATAAAATAAAAATACCCAATTACTGTATATTTAACACTTGATGAAATCACCCACTAGAAGAGACTCACAGGTGTATTCAGCAAAAGAACATAATTGGTGCAGGTTTTGTTTGCAGACTTGGCACTTGAAACTACTCTTTGTAGTTGAAAGGCTCAGAGAAAGGGACATAAAGCATATTCACATATGAACCTTCCGAATGGGATCAAGATGACATGAAAGGGATGAAAGTAATAGCAATCATGAATAATACAAGGTGAGAGATTAAAATCATATTGGAGAAGGATGACAGTAAAGTACTGTTAAGGACTGGAGGAGGAATGTATCTACTGGTTGTGCACAAGGCTTCGAGAAATGAGATCGACCTGAAACAACAGTGAGTCAGCATTGTGAGTGTGCCCAGGATGGAGAGGTGCTGCTGAATACATCACTAAATGGAGATAATGGAAGCTGGGGTCACAAGTCCTGTGCAAACCTATTACAGGCACTTGTGCTGCTCATCAGAGAGAACAGATGGCCAAAGTATACTTTTTAAGCATTTGAAGGGTTAGACTGAACTGTTCTCTCCCTTTCTATCACAATGAAAAGCAAGCAGAAATAGCTCTAAATTATAGCCTAGATTATTCACTTTGGATATTTTTAAAGTGTAATCAGGGTGGTGATGCATAAAGAGAGGTAGAATAGTCCAGTTGGGTGTATGTGGTGGTGAGGGGGGTGTCAAGAGCTTAGGCTGATGAGTCAGAAAGGTGGATTGACATCCACTCTGCCAATTCATCACTGTTGTTATTGGACAAGTTTTGTAAAGATCCAACAAGATCTTAGAGTACTTAACACAGTGTGGGGCACAAGACAGGACATGAGAAGCTGTAGTTTTGGTGGACATGGGAATGTACCTCCCAGATCTTAGACTACAGAGAGGGAAACAATTTAGGGCCTTAGCTGGTGGCTGTGAAATCTCTTGCCATGTGAGTGCCAATAACTGATTGTGAAGCATTTCTGGGAGATGGAGCAGAGCGGGGTTGGGGTGGGGTGGCCCCCTTGGACAAGTTATTTAGACTTAAGCACTCCTTACCGAAAAGTCTGTTGATGAAAGTGAAAGAGGAGAGTGAAAAACTTAGCTTAAAACTCAACATTCATAAAACTAAGATCATGGCATCTGGTCCCATCACTTCATGGCAAATAGATGGGGAAACAATGGAAACAGTGAAAGACTTTATTTTTTGGGCTCCAAAATCACTGTAGATGGTGACTGCAGCCATAAATTAAAAGATGCTTGCTCCTTGGAAGAAAAGTTATGACCAACCTAGACAGCATATTAAAAAGCAGAGACATTACTTTGTCAACTAAGTTCCATCTAGTCAAAGATTTGGTTTTTCCAGTAGTCATGTACGGATGTGAGAGTTGGACTATAAAGAAAGCTGAGCACCAAAGAATTGATGCTTTTAAACTGTGGTGTTGGAGAAGACTCTTGAGAGTCCCTTGGATAGCAAGGAGATCCAGCCACTCCATCCTAAAGGAAATTAGTCCTGACTACTCATTGGAAGGACTGATGCTGAAGCTGAAACTCCAATACTTTGACCACCTGATGTGAAGAACTGACTCATTTGAAAAGATCCTGATTCTGGGGAAGATTGAAGGTAGGAAGAGAAGGGAACAACAGAGGATAAGATGGTTGGATGGCATCACCGACTCGATGGACATGAGTTTGAGTAAGCTCCGGAAATTCATGTTGGACAGAGAAGCCTGGTGTGCTGCAGCCCATGGGGTCGCAAAGAGTCGGACATGACTGAGCAACTGAACTGAATTGAATTGAACTCCTTACAGACTTGCTGCATTTTCCTTAAAGCTTCACTGCATTCTAAGATGCTTACACCCAAGCCTCCTTTCTTCCTTAACTTGGAATCAGAAATTCATTGTGATCTAATACTGTCTCAGCCTTTTTTCCTTTCACAGGTATTAGTATTTCCCCTAAGATTTTTTTGTACATTAGATTCAACCTTGACCTCTGCTTTGCAGAGGACCTTAACTAACACAGAAGCTATTTGCTACTATCATTGATATTAATATGTTATTTCTGCTGGCAGTAATTATTGAGCACAGGAATGTATGCTATGGTAATTCTGTAGAAAGCTTTAATGGGAATTTAAAAAAAAAAATAGTGAATGGATTAAACCAGAGTGTCTTTGAATAAGGTGGTCCCAAGAATGGGTTGACATACCCCAAAAAGTGATTAGTGGGAAAAAAAGGAGTTCAATTTATTATCTGTCTTCCATTTTCTTTTCTTGGCTATATTTCTTCTTTTTAGGCTAATCTTGAGCAATAATTTTTATCACATTTCTGATGCTTTTTATTTTCTTCTCAGTTAGTTCTTTTTAGCTTTAGTAAGATTTGATTTGAAAGAGAGAGAATAGGAGAGAAGAACCTGGATACTTATAGAATCACCAAAGTGGAAAGACCTGAGAACTTCCTGGATAATTGTTCCTTGAAGATTCTTTCCAGTCTTGTGATCTTAAGTCAAGTTTAGTTGTTGACCCAGGAATTAAAGATTAGTAGAAGTGGAAGGGGTCACATTGGGAGTTGTCTAAATCCCATGTGGTCTGACTCCAAAAGTTGAAGTCACTTCTAAAACACCATTTTCTGTTCTGTTTGTCACAAATGTCCACCACTTACTTGACCATCTATTCAACTATCATGCCTTTTCAATGATAAAGAAATTATGCTTAAAATCTTAAGAGGCCTTTTTCTAGGGCCTCTTAAAATCTCGACAGATGCAAAGAACAACTTCATTTGATCTCTGAAGATTGTAATCAGGTCACATTTTAGTATTTGTGTAGCAGTGTAAAGAGCCAGTTTCATTTATTAATTTGTGTATTCATTTAGCAAGTAATTTTAGTGCCTTATTATACTAGATTTCTTTCCCATTTCATTACTTCCATTTGTATTTCTTGGATCCTCTCCAGTTTTTTTTAGAATCTTTTAAATGATGACCAATATTAGACAGGCTACTATAGTAAGGATCTGACTTGCCAAAAGAATTAGATACTTAGTCTTTCATTTTAATATTTTATTACCACCTAAAATATTATATCACTTTCATTCCTCATATGCTACACACTGACCCTGACTCTATCCCAACCACTGAAAAAGTCGGTTCTGAGGTAACTTATCCAAACTGTTTTGCAATTTGTAGTACCAGCAGCTGACTAATTTATTCACATTATTTACTTCCTTTAATTTCTCATTTTAATTTCTTTAAAATCATAAAATGATATAAAATTAAAGTAAAAATCCAGACTCTAGCACTTGTTAGCTGTGTGCCTTGGACAAATTATTTAACTCCTCTGTTTCTTCATCTGGTATAATTTTACTTAAATGATAAGTATAACAGGAGGGAGGCAAAGACACACTAACACACAGGTGATATAAAGTAAGTCCTGAAAATGTTAGTATTTCTTGTATATGTGGCCAGTTAAGTACTTCATATACACTAAATTGCAAAGAGAGAAAGCTTAATTTGAGAGAGAATTTAGCTAAAGAAAATCTTCAGAAAAGCTCAGAAAGGGAACATCGTGTTAGCTCTCTTAGAGAAAGTACATTTGATGGTCTTAGAAGGATCAGATATCATATTCTTTTCATATTTGCTTTAATTTAGAGCAGGGCCACAAAGAAAATGTTTTTCCCCCATTTAGACAACTGAGAAAATATTCCAATACAGAGAAAATACGCATCTAATTTTCTAAAAAAGAGATATGTTTTTCATTAGACCAAGGGAGAAAAGACCAGTAGAGAAAAACTCAAAGAAGTTCTTAAATATATAAGAACTGAAAAACTTGTCACAAGGAACAACTTATTTTTTCTGAGTGGGCCAAGAACTATGATTTGCACAAGGAAGGGAACCAAAGAAAGAAACTTTCTCACCCCGAAATCCATTCAAAGTTGGAATCAGTTGCTTGAGGGTGCATTAGTTTCACATTTCAGAGGCTGAAAAATTACTTTGTTTTATACAGAATTCAAGCATTAAACGAGGGACTTATTAACCTGTATTTCTCAATGCAACCTATAATGCAAAGCAGGAAACTCCCTGAATGACCTTCTGGAGACCATCAAAACAAGGGCATGGAGGACTGGAGGAAGAGAGAATTTCCCTTTATTAACTACTGAGCTTTCAAAGAGATGAGATAGAAAGGAATAAATGGTAAATCATGTATTTCTGCCTTGCCAGTTTCTTTTCCCAGTTATCTGAATGCATCATTCTTTCAGATGGTTGAACTTTGTTGAAGAAACTGGGGTAGGAAAAGGGACTAGAACAAGGTGATCATGGTTTCTGATGTTTTGAAGCATAAAAGTAAATTCAAATGGACATGACTGACACACCAGTAATGAGGTGAATAAACAGTAACTGTCAGTTTTGATGGTGCTTTGAATAGATTCGAGATTCTGATAGAGAAAACAGAACGAGCCTGGAGGAGTCAGAGGAAACTTCTCTAAGGAGTGACATTTATTAACCTGGGAGCTTTATAAAGTAGACAAAAGAAAGCAAAACACATATAGAGATAGATGATAGATAGACAGATAGACAAACAGATAGATAGAAACTCAGTAATACAAGTAGAATAAGAGCATCTGTGAGGCATGAAAGACCTTAATGTTTTCTTGAAAGTGAAAGAAAACCAGTGCAATCACAAGATTTGTTCTAGGCAAGGCTGGAATGGTGGTCAGGGTCTTTTAGGAAATTAATTTTATTCTAACAGAAATGGAAACTATTGTAGGGATTTAAGAGAAACAATCAGAAAAACCGTATTATAACAAGATCAATTTAAAAATTTTCACGTTTTATTTAAAAAAAAAATCAAACAAACAATTTACCAGAACAGTACAATGAATTTCTTTATGCTTTTGACCTCGATTTGTGATTTATCATATTTGTTCTCTCTTTATACAGACTATTATTATTGTATTACTAAAAATCATCTAGACACAAGGTATAAATTGCATGATGCTTTACCTCTAAATAGTTCAGTAACTCCAAAGAAAAAATAGTTTTTCTTACATAATCCAAAATGTAATTAAACCAAATTCAATAAATATAACCTTGGCACGCTACTATTATCTAAGACATACAGCATATTTAAATTTCTCCAGCAGTTTCTCTAATGTTCTTTATAGCAATTAATCATATTTTTGGATTCAGGAGGAGCTATTTCAGAAGCACATACTGCCTTGAGTTGTCGTGTATCCTTCATTTCTTTTGTTCTAGAACAGGTCAGTCAGCCTTTATCCTTTGACACTGACATTTTGAAAAGTATAGGTGAGTTGAGGTGAAATCTCAAAGCCCTTCAATTTCGGATAGTCTGATACTTGGTTATGATTAGGTCCAGGTGATACCTTTTTGGCAGGAATACCACAGAAGTGGTGTCGTTTTACAGAAAGGATGCAGAAATTATGACCTTCTCACTGCAGCATAGCAGGAGAGCTATGACGTTGCTTTGCCTTATTCACTGGTGATGTTAACTTTGACTATTTGGTTGTGGTAATGTTAGTTGCATTTCTCCACTGGAAAGTTATTATTTTTCCTTTTCCTGGGAGATTGCTTTGAGAATCTGTATATATACTACTTCCTATTAAACTTCAATTCAATAATATTTAACATTAATGAGAATTCGCACTTGAATCAATTATCCTGATATTTGATTTTTATAATTCTTCCATATATTAGTTGTCATTCTCCTTTACTTGTTGTTGTTCAGTTGCTAAGTTATGTCTGACTCTTTGCAACCCCATGGACTGCAACATGCCAGACTTCTTATTTTTTTTAAATGTTTACTTATTTGTGTATTTGCTCACTTATTCTCAGCATGACCTTATGGATTCTGGTTTTATCAGTGGTTTCTAGTCTACGCTGTTATTCATTTTGAAACACAAACTATCCTATATTTGGCCAGTGGAGCCTCTTTCAAATTGGTTGGTTTGTTCTTTCAACCTGTCTCCATCAGTTTTTTAGCACTTTCTTAATGTTTGGCACAAATGGTTGAGATTTGTCTTGGTTTTCCTGACCAAATACTTGGTTCTTCTAGTGGAGTGTGGTGTTTTGAAATCAATATCTGGAGGAAGACGATCTTCTTAGAGCTGTATGAGGAGCACAGAATATTGCAGAAGAGAAGGCTACTGACTGGAGACTGTTGGGATTATCTGGGTGAAAGATCACAATGGCCTGGATCCAAGGTGATGGGAATGTAGAGATAGAGATGAAGGAACATTTGTTTTGTACATAATTGGATATATAATTAGATATGAAAATTGCAGGTATTTGGACATTTGGATATTGAGATGATTAGATATTGAGGTGAGAAAAAAGGGATTCAAGATAACCTCAGGCCACTGGAACCCACAGTTGGTGAGACCGTGTATATTGTTCACCTCTGACGTTGCCCAAGGACTCACATGTTGATGTTTCTACACACTGGCAGCTGGGTGTTGTGTGCTGCCTTTTTGTTGACAGTGTAGATGTGACCAAACTTACATCTGCATCTGTGGGGTCTTGCTTACAGGTTGCCATGACAACCTCCCAGGGGACAGCTGCCTGATGGCTTTTATGAATAGAAGCCTCTAGAATCAACTGCCTGAAGGTCCTTGGCAGTGAGCCAGCTGGTGCCGACTAGTACTGGGAGCTTTAGTTTTGCCTTTAGGAATAGGGAATTAATAAAGGGAGTATTCTTAGGGCTTCTTGTGTAGTGTAAAGGTGATAAAAGTTTGAAATTCGATGAATAAATTTTTTTTGTAAATAAATAGGAACTGGTCTTCCTACTGTAAATATGTAATTCAGAATGGGAACACAAGGATTAGGGAAAGAAGCAAGGAGATATTTATATGATTTATAGACATTTATCTTCATTTCATATCTTTAATAATTAAAATTTGATTGGTATCTTTTAAGAACATTTATTTTGTCTCATCTTTTTTAGCTTGCAGATAAATAAAAAATAATCTTTGAAATCTATAATCAAAACACCGTAATACTCCAAAACTTCTCTTTTGATGTTTTATGTCTAGATCCATTATGTGTTATTTTGACTATTATAAAAATAAGATCATCTGTGTGTAGAAGTTCAGAGAAAGCTTTCTTGAGGGAAGAAATTATCTGGTATGTTTGGGAAAATGAATGATGATTCACTGAAGTGAGCCTGCAGCTCCTCAGACAATTGATTTTTTTTTAGATTCAGGTTTCTTTGTTTTGGGGGCACTGAAGCCCTGTCTTTACCCCTCTGGATGTCCAGCTTCTTGATTCTGTATCTCAAAGCAGTTTTTTCCTTCATTCTCAATCTCTGCAAAGTCCTGAAGTCCTAGAGGCAAGTTTGAACCTGTCACTTAGATGTTCTGTCTCTGGGTTACTGATCTTCACTTAGAATAAGGTTTTGGGGTCTGAAATTATCTTCTTGTGAAGGTGGAGCAGATGGTATGCTTGGTTATAGTCCATGAGAATCTTTCTGTAAACTTAGGTGTTTAGTAAGCGAAGTTCAGATCTTATGGGTTGAACCGTAGCTTCATTATGTTCTTAACTAACTCTGACTTCAGACAAGTCACTATAGACTTCTGTTTTCTCAACAATGACTTGAGGACAATGATGTCTTTAATTCATCAAAATATTTTGAGACTTTACGGAAATCACCTGCAAAAGAATTTGGCATAGTTCTTGTCCTTTAGCCAAAACTGAGTAAATGTTCATCTTATAGCATTTAAATAATGATACAACCACCATTCTGTAATTGCTTCTTAGGTGCAAGGTCCATATGAAATGCTTTACTGACTTCCTATTTTTTAATATTCACAGCAACCCTGTGAGGTGGTTGCCATTCATAATTCCATTTAATGTATGAAGATACTGGTACTTACAAAAAAGTAAGGAACTAGTCCAAGGCAGAACTAGTCGAGCTAGATTCAATTAGCTCTATCTGATTCTGGAGCTTATGCTCTTATTTAGAGTGCTTTGCAGTCTCTGTCACTACCAATGTCTGGCATATCACAAACGAAAGACCAAACACTTTATGTTTGTTAATGGAGTAGCTGATATTCACAGAGCACTTACTAAATATTACCACTAACTAATATTCACAGAACATTCACACTCTTCAGAATTAGTCTTTATTTGGATTATCTCCTTTAATCTCCTTAGACAAAGTATGAATTATGAATGAATGGCTCCATTTCACAGATGAGGAGATCAAAGTTTAGAGAGTTCAACGTCCTGCTCAGTGTCCCTGAGATGGGTCTGTTTGACTCCATGCCCCAGAACATCTCCTCGCCAGAACTGCAAGAGAAAACCTTTCTGCTCTTTTAAACCACCAAGTTTGTAGTAATTTGTTATAAAAGCAATGAACACCAAGTACCCCCTGTCTCTTCCTATTACCTGGCAGGTCTTCAAGGAAGAAAAGGGGAAGATGGGCTATGTATATTTTGAAGTATAATTTTAAAGGAACCAGCCAATAATATTTGTATTTTTTATTATGCTAAAAGAGACAATGTTATAGGATAGAAGTCATTATTCTATCATCTTGGCCTTGACAGATACTAGGATCAGTCATCTCTCAGCTACTGGTATAATGACTATCTGATCATATATGACTATGAAAAAACACACAAACAAACAAAAAACCCTGCTTGTAACTGGAATTAAGAGAGAACCTGAAAACAGGGAACATATAGCAGTTGTGCAGTTGCTGGCCAGAGATAATTAATCCCTGAACCTAGAAACCCCATGAATAGTATGAAACCCCATGAGAACCTCATGAACAGTATGAAAACACAAAAATATATGACACTGAAAGAGGCACTCCCCAGGTTGGTAGGTGCACAATACGCTACTGGAAAAGAGTGGAGAAATAACACCAGAAAGAATGAAACCAAAGTGAAAACAATGCCCAGTTGTGCATGTGACTGGTGATAGAAGTAAAGTCTGCTGCTGTAAAGAACAATATTGCATAGGAACCTGGAATGTTAGGTCTATGAATCAAGGTAAATTGAAAGTGGTCAAAAAAGAGATGGCAAGAGTGAACATCGACATTTTAGGAATCAGTAAACTAAAATGGACTGGAATGGGTGAATTTAATTCAGAAGACCATTATATCTACTACTGTGGGCAAGAATCCCTTAGAAGAAATGGAGTAGCCCTCATAGTCAACAAACAAGTGTGAAATGCAGTACTTGGGTGCAATCTCAAAAATGACAGAAAGATCTCTGTTTCCAAGGCAAACCATTCAATATCAGAGTAATCCAAGTCTGTGTCCCAACCACCAATGCTGAAGAAGCTGAAGCTGAACAAATCTATGAAGACCTACAAGACCTTCTAGACTAACACGTCCAAAAGATGTCCTTTTCATCATAGGGGACTGGAATGCAAAAGTAGGAAGTCAAGAGATACCTGGAGTAACAGGAAAATTTGGACTCAGAGTACAGAATGAAGCAGGGCAAAGGCTAACAGAGTTTTGCCAAGGGAATGAACAGGTCATAACAAACACCCTCTTCCAACAGCACAAGAGAAGACTCTACACATGGCCATCACCGAATAGTCAATACTGAAATCAGATTGATAATATTCTTTGCAGCCAAAGATGAAGAAGCTTTATACAGTCAGCAAAAATGACCAGGAATTGACTGTGGCTCAGATCATGAACTCCTTATTGGAAAATTCAGACTTAAATTGCAGAAAGTAGGGAAAACCACTAGGTCATTCAGGTATGACCTATATCAAATCCCTTAAAATTATACAGTGGAAGTGACAAATAGATTCAAGGGATTAGATCTGATAGAGTGCCTGAAAAACTATGGATGGAGGTGTGTGACACTATACAGGAGGCAGTGATCAGTACCATCGCCAAGAAAAAGAAATGCAAAATGGCAAAATGGCTGTTTGCTGAGGACTTACAAATAGCTGAGAAAAAAACAGGAGCAAAAGGCAAAAGAGAAAAGGAAAGATATACCCATTTGAATGCAAAGTTACATAGAATAGCAAGGAGAGATAAGAAAGCCTTCCTCCGTGATCAATACAAAGAATAGAGGAAACAATAGAAGGTAAAAAACTAGAGATCTCATCAAGAAAATTAGATATACCAAGGGAATATTTCATGCAAAAATGGGAGCAAAAATGGACAGGAATATTATGGACCTAGCAGAAGCAGAAGATTTTAAGAAGAGGTGGCAAGAATACCCAGAATAACTTACAAAAAAGATCTTTATAACCAGATAACCACATTGGTGTGATCACTCACCTAGAGCCAGGCATCCTGGAATGCAAAGTCAAGTGGGCTTTAGGAAGCATCACTATAAACAAAGCTAGTGGAGGTGATGGAATTCCAGTTGAGTTATTTCAAATCCTAAAAGGTGATGCTGTGAAGGTGCTGAACTAAATATGCCAACAAATTTGGAAAACTCAGCAGTGACCACAGGACTGGAAAAGATCAGTTTTTGTCCCAATCCCCAAAACAGGCAATGCCAAAGAACATTCAAACTATAGCACAATTGCACTCACTTCACACGCTAGTAAAGTAGTGCTCAAAATTCTCCAAGCCAGTCTTCAACAGTATGTGAACCGTGAACTTCCAGATGTTCAAGCTAGATTTAGAAAAGGCAGAGGAACCAGAGATTAAATTGCCAACAATCATTGGGTCATTGAAAAAGCAAGAGAGTTCCAGAAAAACATCTATTTCTGCTTTACTGATTTCATGAAGACTTTGATTGTGTAGATCACAACAAACTGTGGAAAATTATTAGAGAAGGGAATACCAGACCACCTGACTTGCCTCCTGAGAAATCTGAATACAGGTCAGGAAGCAACAGTTAGAACTGGACATAGAATAACAGACTGGTTCCAAATCAGAAGAGGAATATGTAAAGGTTGTATATTGTCACCCTCCTTATTTAACTTATATGCAGAGTGTATCATGCACAATACCAGGCCAGATGAAGCACAAGCTGGAATCAAGATTTCTGGGAGAAGTATCAATAACCTCAGATATACAGATGACACCACCCTCATGGCAAAAAGTGAAGAACTAAAAACCCTCTTGATGAAAGTGAAAGAGGAGAGTGGAAAAGTTGGCTTAAAACTGAACATTCAGAAAACTAAGATCATGGCATCTGGTCCCATCACATCATGGCAAATAGATGGGGAAACAGGGAAAACAGTGACAGACTATTTTTTGGGGCTCCAAAATCACTGCAGATGGTGACTGCAGCATTGTCCTTGGAAGAACAGCTATGACTAACCTAGACAGACTAACCTAAAAGCAGAGACACTTTGCCAAAATAGGTCTATCTAGTCAAAGCTATGGTTTTTCCAGTAGTCGTGTATGGATGTGAGAGTTGGACTATAAAGAAAGCTGAGCACCAAACAATTGATGCTTTTGAACTGTGGTGTTGGAGAAGACTCTTGAGAATCCCCTGAACTGCAAGAGATCCAACTTGGCAATCCTAAAGGAAATCAGTCCTGGGATATTCATTGGAAAAGACTGATGCTGAAGATGAAACTCCAATAATTTGGCTACCTGATGTGAAGTACTGACTCACTGGAAAAGATCCTGATGCTGGGAAAGATAAAAGGCAGGAGGATAAGGGGACTGTAAGATTGTTGGATGGCATCACCGACTTGATGGACATGAGTTTGAGCAAGTTTTGGCAGTTGGTGATGGACAGAGAAGCCTGGAGTGCTGCCGTCCATGGGGTTGCAAAGAGTTGGACATGACTGAGTGAGTGAACTGAACTGAATTGAAGCCTACAAAAAGGAGGGATGGTGACAGTGAAGGTATAGATTCAAAAGATTTCATAATAAAATTTATAGAAAATGATGCCTAATTATTTTTAGGAGGTGCTGAATGAAACAATTTTTAAAAATAATTTCAGCAGTTTCAAGTTTACCCGAAGTTTGTAATTTAGTGTATCGGAATAATAGTTTACTAGGGATGATGTAGTACCATTTATATAACTTCTCATCCACTTGTATTCTATCACAAATACAATACCCTTTATTTATCCTTTAATAACATCACAATTTTAATGATTCTTTTCATTATTTTTATTGTATATTTGATGTTTTCTTCCACTAGACTGTGAAAGGTTGTTGTTGAGCTGTGAAAGATGCCAAGATTCTTGGCCTCTGGAAGAGAGGAATACAATCCAGGGCCAGTGACGGGGCTTGATCACTCAGAACTTTTGTGTAATAAAATTTTATTAAAGTATAAAAGAGATAGAGTAAGCTTTGACATAGACATCAGGAGGGGGAAGTCTTTAGCCTGCCCCCTCTGCTAGTCTTTAGCCGGATGTTTTATGTCTGTTAGAAAGCTATTGATCAGATAAGAGAGACACCTCAAGGTTGACTGAGTTTTACCAGGACCCTCACACAATATGCATTTTTGAGATAGGATGGCATCAGGTTGTCATCTCCCAGAAATAAAACACTTGGTATGTATACTGGTTTATTGAGCTATTATCAGCCCAGTGTTTTAGAAAAGAGAAAATGTTAGTCTTAGGTGGAACCATTTTGAAGAAAGGCAAGTTCCAAAGCAAATATATAGTTTTATTAAAAAGTTAAGTTCAGGTGGAACCAGGGATCATCATGATAACACAGAATTTTAAGAGAAAAAATAATCTGACACTTGTAGCCTGTTTCCTCCATTTGGAAACCCCTGGCCTTCCTGCCTATTACTCTTATTCCCCCCTTTTCTTTTAGGAGAATTGTGTTGCTTGGGAAAAGGGCATTGTGTTCGTTCCATAACTACTTCCTGCTGTTATGGGGTGTCATCCCTAAATTGTTGAGGCAATATATTCTCCTAACCCTCATATTGAGGTTCTCTGATCCAGGGGCCCCAGGTAATAGTTGGAGGATGTTGTGACACTCATAGGAGCCTGGACAACCATTTGTAACTTAAAAGCTTTCAGAGGGCTAGAAACAAACCCCATTATACAGTTACAGATGTAAGGCAAAATAGTCATTAAACCAAGTTAAAACATAGTCAAAATTAAAGGTCACAATATGTCCATAGTTACATCAGTCCATCTTAGGACCGTTAGATGTCATCAGATCAAGAAGAGGCACCAAATACTATTGTTGTTCCTGAAGATATTCTCAGAGTTAAAGAAAGTCCTTTCCTTGAAGGGAAGAAACCCACCATGTGAAGCCTTCAATTGATGTGGAGGTTGAAAAGCTGAAAGCTGAGCCACATAGTTAATTTTAAGACCTTGGGATCTATGACAATATCTGTGCACAAAAACAGCCTGTCATAGAGACAGTCCCTTCTTTTGTGGGCGGGGGGATGTTCAAGCCTTCATTAAAGCAATGGGTAGAACTGTAAACCAACTGTCTTGTGTTGCCTGAGTTAGCTTACATTGGATGTCTTTTAATAACGTCATTGGCCTTTTCAACTTTTTCTGAAGACTGGGGTCTCCAGGAACAGTGTAAGTGATATTCTATTCCTAGAGTCCCTTGAGTAGCTTTAAAAAGGTGGAGCATTGTTGCTCTGAACTTTAGAGTTTACACTTACATCATGAGAAGTCAGTACAGTAAGGTTTTGCCCATTAGCAAACTTAAAAGCTTTACGCATTAACAAAACAATAGTGGCAATTACCCTTAAGGAATGTGGCCATAGTCTTTTTTCAATAAGGCACTAAACTGATCTTGTGGGCAAGCTCAAAGTTGAAGCCTGCAGAAGAGCAGTTTGAAGAGCCTTAAAAACCTTTTTGAGTATCTGGAGACCAAACTAGCTTGTCGGTTTGGGCCTCCTGAGTCTCAGTTTTAAGTTTATAAAGGCCAGGCAAGTTCCCCGTAACCAAGAATCCAAATGTGGCATAGCCTATTATGCCCCCCAAATCCTCTCAATTGTCTTAAAGTCATATTTGGCTCATTTAGGAATTTCAGACAATAAAGTATAAGGATTAGGCACTTATTATTCATATATCTTGAATTAGTCTCCAATTATCGTTTGACTTTTTCACTTCCAAAATAAGAGTGTTGCATGGACTATTGCAGGGAATTAATAGTCCCTGTTCCTTTAAATCTTCAATGATGGATTTAAACCCTTCCTTAACTTGGCTTTAATGGATACTGCTTTTGATGTGGAAATAGGTGAGGGTCTTTGAGCTAGATAATGACAGGAGCAGCATTTTGTGCTCGACCCACAGTTTTTCCATCAGCCCACACTTTAGGATTTACATTTTTTTTAATTAATGGGAGAGAAAGAGCAGGTTCCATATTCATTAAAACAGAGGCCTGGACTTTGCTCAGTATATCCCTCCCCAGAAGGGGTGAGGGAGGCTTTGGCACGATCAGAAACTTGTGAGAAAACAGCACAGGGTCCAAGTTGCAGCTTAGAAGATGATTGAAATAATAACATTTGGCTTGTCCAAATAGTCCTGCTACAGTAGTGGATTGGGAGGAAAGTGGGCCAGGGGCTTCACTGAGCACAGAGAAAGTTACCCCAGTGTCCAGAAGAAAATCAACTGATTGGCCACCCACGGTTATTAATACTCAGGGTTCCTGAGGTGTTACCAGGATGGGAGCTTGTGTGGGGACTCCAGGGCACCTTCAGTCCCAATTGTCTTGAGAGTCTGACCCCTGGGGTCTACACCTCAGAGGGCAGTCTCTTTTCCAGCATGGTCCTTTGCAGACAGGGCATGGAGCCGCGGACGACTTAGATGACTGAGGGCAATTACGCTTGAGATGCTCCTCCTTTCCACATTAACAAGTCCATCCCTCTTCACCTGGGTTCCTCTGGGCAATTTTCTCAGACTTTTTGAGTGGATCTAACAGCCATGCTGGGGGTTCAGTCTATTGCCTGCATCTTTTTTGCCTCTTATTTTCCTTCTCATATTCTCTACCATAATATAACATCTGAGCCAGCTGCAACAGTTTTTCTAAAGACTAGTTTGGTCTGAACACGTGTTTGTGTAACTTATGGCAGATATCTGGAGATGACTGAGTGAGAAATCTATCTTTTAACATAGATTTAAATCTATCTTTTAATCTATCATTCCTCCTCTGCACTTTTGGGATCAACATCAGCAAACTTGCAGAGAACCTCCCCTAATTATCTAGAAATTTACCAGCAGTTTCCTTCTCACCCTGTTCTATGTCAGTCAACTTAGCATAAAGTCTTACTGTGTGCTTGCTTGAGTCCTTCAGGAATACATCTGGCAAAGTGGTTCTGATCCCACCTTATTTTAGCCATATTATAGTCCCAGTCTGGCTCTGTCATGGGAACTGCTTGGCTCCCGGTAGGAGGAGGGATATTTCATGTTCCATCTTTCCCCTTATCTCACGTTCAAGCCACTCATCTCCAAAAATAGTAGCTTCCCTCAGAACTCGAGCTCTGAAGTCAGGAGTCAGCATCTGTCCCATGACATATATTATGTCTCTCCAAGTAAGGTTAGAAAGTAAAGTTAGTCCTATAAAGTCTTCTATGTACTTTTCTGTATCCTCTTGGTAGTTTCGACCACAACTGGGACTGTTTGAATTTCTACTGAGACTGAGGCATCCCCTTCTGGAAGGGTGCCCTGACTCTCAGCCTGTTCAGTTGGGAGCCCCTGATACAGGGACAAAGCAAGAGGATAGGAGGCAACTGAAGGTTTCATACCCAAATCTGCACCCTTAGGACACAAGTCTGGCATGTCTCAAAGAGAGATAAAGAGCAACACATATGGCACTTCTACCCATTTTCTCTTGTTTTCTACAGAACTGGTCTATTTGTAAAACAGTATCGTAATTAAGAGACCCTCCAGCCAGCCACTATTCTCCATTCTCCAATGGATACCGTGGCCATGCAGTATCATATAGGAAGATCAGACATGTCTTCATTAAGCTCTGGGGATCAAATATATCCCAGTTTTTCAGGATACAGTTCAAAGGAGTGAGGCTGGAATTGTTAGCTCCCATATCGAAGGAGAAAAAAAGCAACCAGTGCCATCTTTCTACCAGAGGCTTCCCTCCCTGCTCTAGACAGACTAGGGTGTAGACAGACTTCACACCAAAGCTTTCCTTCCCTGGTTGGAGTTAGTCTGTCCCTTACTGATGCAGATGCCTTATTTGTCCCTCCCAGCTCTACCACTGAGTCAGGGTGGAGATACACCAGGGGTAGACCTGATGGCAACCCAGAGTATTGTCCAGCTCCTCACCATTAAAACCTTGCTTGCTTCTAATGCCACCTAGGTGAAATCAGAGTAACCTTGTGGAATGTCTCCCAAGATAAGACCACTGGGGGAAACATTTGCCTCCTGAGTGTCTGTGCACAATCCTAAGTATATTCCTGACCACAATAAGACTGGTACAAACATAAAACCGATATGTTCCTTCTGAGCATCACCACACCAGTATTCCCACAGATTCTACAGGAAGAATATCTAAGGAGTTGGGACAAAAGCCACTGCAGAGCCTCCTCTGGTCCGCTAAGAGCTAGCATTACCAAAGGAAGAAGCCTGTTGTATTTCCTCTCTGAGTAACCTTTAACCTGAGAGATGCTATTGGAGCTAGAGCTCCATCTAGCTTCCAAACTTGCAACTCCTAGCGTGGCTAGGTGCTTCTGGACTACCAATTTAAGTTTGGGACCTAAGTAACAGTACACGGTAACAGCATAGATTACAATTCCCTTGGAAGTTTATGATCTGACAGATTAGGTTAGTAGTTCTAATTCCCAAGAAGTTATGAAACGGTCAAAGAGATTGGAAAGCTTGACGGAGAAAGGAGAGTTCGGTCCACACGCTTCGTCCATCTCTGGCCATTCCCTGAAGGAGACATTGGGTGCCTTTTGACATTAGCAGGTTGGTATAATCCCAGGACAGAGTTTCTGCCATACGCTGCACGAGGTCACCTTGGAACCGCAGATTAGGACATAGCCCTTGGTTCGCACATGTGTCTCTTTTAACTGATCACACACAGAAGCAGACCATAGAGTTAGTAAAGTACAGCAGAAAAAGTGTTTGGTAGGGGAACAAAGAACTAGAGTTCCAAGTGTCTTTGCCTTGTCCTGAAGAATCCCGGATGAGCCTTCAAGATGAAAAGTTGTTGCTGAGCTGTGAAAGATGCTGGGATTCTTGGCCTCTGGAGGAGAGGAATTCAATCCGGGGCCAATGACGAGGCTTGATTGCCCAGAGTTTTTGTGTAATAAAGTTTCATTAAAGTATAAAAGAGATAGAGAAAGCATCTGACGTAGACATCAGGAGGGGGCAGAAAGAGTGCCTCCCTGCTAGTCTTTAGCCAGACATTTTATGTCTGTTAGAAAACGATTAATCAGATAAGACAGACACCTCAAGGTAGACGGAGTTTTGCCAGGCCCCTCTTCCACACCATGCATTTTTGAGATAGGATGGCATGAGGTGTGTCATCCCCCAGCCGTAAAACAATTGATATGAATACTGATTTATTGAGCTATTATCAGCCCAATGTTTGAGAAAAGAAAAAAAGTTAGTCTTAGGTGGAACCATTTTGAAGAAAGGCAAATTCCAAAGCAAATACATGGTTTCATTAAAAAGTTCAGGTGGAATCAGCTGTTGTCATGGCAACACAGAATTTTAAGAGAAAAAAAAAATCCGACACTTGAAGCTTATTTCTTCCATTTGGAGACCTCTGGCCTTTCTACCTGTTACCCTCTCAACTGTAAGTTTTAGGAGGACAATGACCTATGTTTCGTTCTCCATTGTATCTTCTGTGTTTAAGACAGTGATTGGCATGGAGAAAACATTTAGGTAAATATTGAACAAGTGAATGAATAAATAAATGAATTCAGGATGAGTAAATTAGAATCTACAGGGTTGCACAGGAACATTCAATGGCAACAACAATCCAGGCTATAATGGTGAAGACCTGGTTTGAGGAAGATAATGTCTGAACCGAAATGTTAAGGATGAGAAGTTTATCAATCACTATAGCGGAAAGAATATGCATGTAGGTGGAACAGCTTGTACAAAGAGAGAACATGCCTATTCAAAAAATCTGCCTTCAAATGCAGGAAATGCAGGAGACGGGGTTTGATCTCTGGGTTGGGAAGATCCCCTGGAAAAAGAAATGGCAACCCACTCCAGTATTCTTGACTGAAAACTCCCATTTACAGAGGAGCCTGGCAGGCTACGATCCAAAGGGTAGCAAAGAATAGTGCGTGCCTGAGCCACTGAGCACACACATTCAATGGAATCTAGGGTGACACCACCAATCCTGCTGATGCTGAAACATCTGAGGACATGTTCAGACATCAGAGAGACCTCAAGTGCACAGTGAATGAGGAACTCATGCATTGGCCATCATCAGGGTCTATACTTAGAGGCTGATAATTTATAATGAGAACAGTATCTTTGCCATGTGTGACTTATGTTAAAATTATTAACCTCTGAGCCTTCCTGCCATCTCAATGTTATTAATAATTTCCTCTCATGAAAGAGTAAATCAAGTGAAACATCTTGAGATGGAGATATTTTTAGCTCCTGGAGTTTACCAGTGCTTTCAGAATAATCATAATCAGAAGTCATAATAAAAATTATAATCCTAGGTCTGAATTTGTATTTAAAGAATTTCTTGGTTAGGAGTAAATTGATATTAGCTTGAGGAAAACTTGGGGGAGCTGTAAAACAATGGCGTCTCAACATTTAATAGGTGTTCCACTGAAGTAGAGCAGCTCCCTATGGTCCTTGCCTCTCACCCTGTGCCCTTAGCCTGCCTTTTGTCTGTGGAAAACTTTAGCCATAGAATAAGTTTAATCAGAGAAGTGAGAAAATGTGGAAATGAAGATCAGTCAAAGGAGATCAAATACTAATGATGGTTTAGTCATTAAGCAAAGTTAAAAACCTTTAATTCCTCTTCAAAGGCTATAGATAATATTCTGAGCCATATCCTGTGAGCTGTTTTATAGATATTGACACTCCCACCAGGTGGAAGAAGTTAACTGCGTGATGACCAGACTGTAGCCACGAAATAAGCTGTCACGTTTCTGAGAATTGGCTTCAAAGAATTGGGAACAGACTGACCCTGGAACTGAAGATTAACTGTACCTAAAATGATCCAGATTGTTGGTCAGATCACCAATGACCAATTTCAAGATATCTGTCAGAGCTGACTATTCTGTTTTTCTGCTTGTAGCTCCTTCCCTCAGTCTATAAAATCTCTTGCTCACTCATTGTCAGTCCGGGGGCGGGGGCGAGTACGCCTTTGGACAAGTGTCTCCCCCCCATCCCTTGTTGCTGGCCTCTGAAGTAAAGCAAACTTTACTTTCCACCAACCTAGCCGCTTTAATGGTTTTTGAGTGGCGAGCTGCTAGACCTGGGTTTCGTTATACCATTATAATCTGTGCATCAGAACATGCTCAGGGTAATTGGGGGACTTTTTTAATTTAAAAGATTAAAATTTTAATTATGCCATTAAATTCAGCCCTTTAGTTTTTGCCCAGTGATCATAAGAGCTCTAAAAATTGGCTTTTTTTTCTCAATCTGTGAGCTTGAGAGAGTCTGGTAACATCTCAGAGTCACGTCTTGTAAACTGAGGAGTAATAGAATATTATCCATCCACACAGCCTCTGTGTGCATCAAATGAGTTAACATGGGCAGAAGTGCATCATGCATTCTAAGTTCCTAAACAAAGCATGCTATATTATTGCAAGTTTGCAGAGCATTGCCAAATGAAAAAGCCTGCCCAGATTATGTACTGCCAACTCCAATAAAAGATTTCATGTGAAAAATTTATTCTGGCTCATCTTTTTGGGTTGAGACAACTGAACCCATGTACCCAAAATTAATTTACTAAAGTGGGTGCTGAAATAGTGTTATAAAGGAGAAATTGTCCAAGTAAGCTGCCATTCACTGGCTTTCAATGTAATTACTTAGATCGTATATTTTATAGAAAAATAGTGTTTTAGTTCTTGAAGAGGAATGGAACAGTATAAAAATCATATAATGCAAAACACACAGGAGAATAATGCAATGGCAAACGTTTCATCTGGCATCATGGAATTAATTAATCTAGTATTGAAAGTGAAAGTGTTAGTCACTCAGTGGTGTCTGACTCTTTTGACCCCAAGGGCTCACCACTCTCCTCTGTCCATAGAATTCTCTAGGCAAGAATAGTGGAGTGGGTAGCAATTCCTTCTCCAGGGGACCTTCCCAACCCAGGGATGGAACCTGGGTCTCCCACATCGCAGGCTGTTTCTTTATTGGGTGGATTACAAAACTATTTTATGTAAATTCTCAAATTCATTTTATGGAAAGTGACTATGCACTTATTGCTTCTCATTGCTAGGTCTGTTTTTGAATATTTTAACCCTAATTTTCCAAGTTGACTTCAGGTTTCCGATAGTGGAATCTGGGTTGTTTACTTCTTTGAATTCCCTACAGAGTCTGAAACAATGCTTTGCAGTGTGGCTTGGATTGAGAAAATCAATCCTTACATTTGCTCAAAGGGTTAATATGTATTTGTTGAATTTAGATTCATTTTGTCTCTTGGGCTCTCTAATAAGTTCGGTATAGAAAATGCCTTGGATATGATTTCATTTTGGTTTGGCATGTTCTTCAAAAGTGAACTAAAGATGCTATCAGCCCCACTTTTTTCATTTTAGTTTATTACAGTTATTCTTGAAATATCTGTAGTTGCTGAGATATTAATCTTGCAGGCATGAAATAATAGAACTTTCTTCATCTTTGCATTACCTGAAGGGAAATGAGTTTAATAAAGAGTGTATATTTATTTTAAAAATTAATTTTAGAAAGAAAACTTTTATTTGGGAAACACATATTATTTTATTCTACAATATACCTGATAATGTGGAAAATGCCATTTCACATATTATTAAATATGTTAGAAAAATAAAATCAGGCAAATAAGGGAGTAGGTAATTTGAAGAAGCTTATAAAACTGCTCCATGTTTAGGAATATTCTTTTTTCCCATTCTCTTTAAAAGTTTTAAATTTTATTTGTTTATTGAAGAAAAATTGTTTACAGTGTTGTGTTGGTTTCTGCAGTTCAGTTCAGTTCAGTTCAGTCGCTCAGTCGTGTCCGACTCTTTGCGACCCCATGAATCGCAGCACACCAGGCCTCCCTGTCTATCACAAACTCCCAGAGTTTACTCAAACTCATGCCCATTGAGTCGGTGATGCCATCCAGCCATCTCATCCTCTGTTGTCCCCTTCTCCTCCTGCCCCCAATCCCTCCCAGCATCAGGGTCTTTTCCAATGAGTCAGCTCTTCGCATGAGGTGGCCAAAGTATTGGAGTTTCAGCTTCAGCCGCAGTCCTTCCAATGAACACCCAGGACTGATCTCCTTTAGGATGGACTGGTTGGATCTCCCTGCAGTCCGAGGGACTCTCAAGAGTCTTCTCCAACACCACAATTCAAAAGCATCAATTTTTCGGTGCTCAGCTTTCTTCACAGTCCAACTCTGACATCCATACATGACCACTGGAAAAACCATAGCCTTGACCAGACAGACCTTTGTTGGCAAAGTAATGTCTCTGCTTTTTAATATGCTATCTAGGTTGGTCATAACCTTCCTTCCAAGGAGCAAGCGTCTTTCAATTTCATGGCTGCAGTCAACATCCACAGGGATTCTGGAGCCCCAAAAAATCAAGTTTGACATTGTTTCCACTGTCTCCCCATCTATTTCCTATGAGGTGATGGGACCAGATGCCATGATCTTAGTTTTCTGAATGTTAAGCTTGGTTTCTGCAGTATGACAATGCAAATCAGCAACATCCAGGTTGCTTCCATGTCCTAGCTATTGTAAATAGGGCAGCTACGAACAACCTTTCTGGCTTCAGACTATGCTGCAAAGTTATAGTCATCAAGACCGTATGATGGTGGTTTATTGGCTAAGTTGTGTCTGACTCTTGTGATCCCGTGGACTGTAGCCCACCAGACTAGTCTGTCCATGGGATTTCCCAGGCAAGAATACTGGAGTGAGTTCCCATTTCCTTCTCCAGGGGATCTTCCCCACCCAGGAATCAAACCTGTGTCTCCTGCATTGCAGGCAGATCCTTTACTGCCTGAGCTATGAGGGAAGCCAGACAGTATGATACAGGTACAAAAATAGAAATATAGACCAGTTGAACAAGATAGAAAGCCCAGAGATAAACCCATGCACCTCTGGGCACCTGATACAAAGGAGGCAGGAATATACAATGGAGAAAAGATAGACTCTTTGGTAAGTGGTGCTGGGAAAACTAGAGAACTACATGTAAAAGAATGAAATTAGAACACTTCCTAACACCATACACAAAAATAAACACAACATAGATTAAAGACCTAAATGTAAGGCCAGAGATTATAAAGCTTTTAGAGGAAAACTTAGGCAGTACATTTTTTGACATAAAAGACAGCAAGGTCCTCTTTCATCTACCTCTTAGAGTAATGGAATAAGTGGAATATTTTTAAAAAATAACTTTATTTCCAGATTCAAGGAAGAAAAGAAATTACTGTTAATTTTATTTTATTTTGTCAATTGTTTTTCATTTTTAATTAGTAAGAGTTCATGTTTATTTTATAAAATTTGGAAAATGCTAAAAACATGAAAAGAAAGTGACTGTAACTTGTTCTTGTGAGGCGAGCAGAAGTAACGCAGCTTAGATTAGGAGTAGGCCTTCCTACTTGGTAAGATTATCAGGCCACCTGAATACAACCAATTAGCTTTCGCTTAACACTGACCGCTGTTTGCCAATTAGGACCAATTAGCTTTCACTTAATACTGACCACTGTTTGCCAATTAGGAAATTAGGAACGGGGCGGAAACCCCCAGGAAAGTCCCACGTGCGCGAAAGTTTTGACCAATGAAATTGCTTTGCAAACGTGTAACCAATCCGCTTCTCACCCTATAAATTTGGGTAACAGCTTGAGCTCGGGGCTCTCTGACCCGCACCACTGCGTTGGTTGCAGCAGAGAGTCCTGGCTCGAGTCAGTAATAAACTTCCCTTTCCGCAAGTTGCATTGTCTTGGAGGCCTTCTCTCTTCGCGCTCGGGGATTCGGACATCGGGCATAACAGTTCTCTGTCCCCACATCCCTATCTGGTGAATACTAGTATTAACATATTGGGGCATACACTTTTTGTATCTGTGTGTATGTAAATAAAATTATGTTCATATTGAAGATGGTGCTATAAACTATTCACTTTACACAATATCATCATGACACAAATTCTAACTTCGGGCCTATTATATGCTGGTCATTGTCCTAAGCATTTTCCTTATTTATTTGCTTTGTTATTTAATGATTGTGACAACATTATGCATTTGGCACTATGATTATTCCCATTTCACAGATGAACAAACAGAGGAACAGATAGGATTATACAGCTAGAACCTAGTTCTTTCTGAGAAAACACAGTTAGGTCTAGTATCTACCTCTTAGACATTTGAGAGATTTGGAGAGGCAAGGAAAGGACATGGCAAAGTACTTGACAATTATGAAGCATTCAATATATGATATCATTTGTTATTACTATGCTGTTTGTTATTCATAATTTTATCTCTAGTATTTCATAGAGTTCCTAGACACTATAATTGTGATCTACAATGCTTTAGTTTCAACCTCTTAAAAATATGAATAGAAGATTAGTGAAAGTTGCTCAGTTGTGTCCAACTCTTTATGACCCCATGGACTATACAGTCCATGGAATTCTCCAGGCCAGAAAACTGGAGTGGGTTCAGTTCAGTTCAGTTCACTTGCTCAGTCGTGTCCAACTCTTTATGACCCCATGAATCGCAGCACACCAGACTTCCCTGTCCATCATCAACTGCTGGAGTCTACCCAAACCCATGTCCATTGAGTCAGTGATGCCATCCAACCATCTCATCCTCTGTTGTCCCCTTCTCCTCCTGCCTTCAATCTTTCCTACCATCAGGGTCTTTTCAAATGAGTCAGGTCTTCACACCAGGTGGCCAAAGTACTAGAGTTTCAGTTTCAACATCAGTCCTTCCAATGAACACTCAGGACTGATCTCCTTTAGGATGGACTGGTTGGATCTCCTTGCCGTCTGAGGGACTCTCAAGAGTCTTCAACACCACAGTTCAAAAGCATCAATTCTTTGGTGCTCAGCTTTCTTCACAGTCCAACTCTCACATCCATACATGACTACTGGAAAAACCATAGCCTTGACTAGACGGAACTTTGTTGGCAAAGTAATGTCTCTGCTTTTTAATATGCTGTCTAGGTTGGTCATAACTTTCCTTCCAAGGAGCAAGCATCTTTTAATTTCATGGCTGCAGTCACCATCTGCAGTGATTTTGAGCCCCAAAAGATAAAGTCAGCCACTGCTTCCACTGTTTCCCCATCTATTTGCCATGAAGTCATGGGACCAGATGCCATGATCTTAGTTTTCTGAATGTTGAGCTTTAAGCCAACTTTTTCACTCTCCCCTTTCACTTTCATCAAGAGGCTCTTTAGTTCTTCTTCACTTTCTGCCATAAGGGTGGTGTCATCTGCATATCTGAGGTTATTGATATTTCTCCCGGCAATCTTGATTCCAGCTTGTGTTTCCTCCAGCCCAGCGTTTCTCATGATGTACTCTGCATTTAAGTTAAATAAGCAGGGTGACAATATACAGCCTTGACGTACTCCTTTTCCTATTTGGAACCAGTCTAGTTCCATGTTCCAGGTCCAGTTCTAGCTGTTGCTTCATGACCTGCATACAGGTTTCTCAAGAGGCAGGTCAGGTGGTCTGGTATTCCCATATCTTTCAGAATTTTCCACAGTTTATTGTGATCCACACAGTCAAAAGCTTTGACATAATCAGTCAAGGAGAAATAGAAGTTTTTCTGGAACTCTCTTGCTTTTTCGATGATCCAGCAGATGTTGGCAATTTAATCTCTTGTTCCTCTGCCTTTTCTAAAGCCAGCTTGAACACCTGGAAGTTCACAGTTCATGTATTGCTGAAGCCTGGCTTGGAGAGTTTCCAGCATTACTTTACTAGCATGTGAGATTGGCCTTCTCCAGGAGATCTTCCCAATCCAGGGATCAAACAGAGGTTTCCCTCATGGCAGGTGGATTCTTTACCAGCTAAGCCACCAGGGAAGCCCAAAGATTAGTAGTTGATTACTAAGTACAGTTGAATTTAATGTCGATTTCTTTTTCTCCAGTGAAATCTTCCCTGTATTTTCCTTGTTTTTCATGGAGTCCCTCTCCAACCTTGTAGAAAATAAATGAGATGTTTCTCAAATCACTCTTACCCATGTGATTGATACTGGGGGTAATTAAATCACAAATAACTGATAAGAACTTCTTATGTGCTTTTACTATGACCTTTTCTCTCTTCTTTTGTGTTCATCTCTCCGATCACATTCTACTAGTAGGCAATTTATTTTAGACAGTCTATTTGTTGTTACTGAAACATACTTTGAGAGTGGGTCACTACTTTTTATAACAGATAATTGTTTCTTAATATTTCAGGTGATTTTCTTACAGGTAAAATGTGCCATATTGAGAGATGACAAATAAGATAGTGAGTTAAGGTACATGACAGTAAAAAATGCCTAGATTTGTGAGCGGACTTGTGGTAGCAATCCTCATTTTTTGTGCTGAGTCATGACTGACTCTTTGCGACTCCTGCCGGGCTCCTTTGTCTATGGAATTTTCCAGGCAAAAACCTCTGCAGTGGATTGCCACTTCCTACTCCAGGGGATCTTCCAGATCCAGGGATCGAACCCATGTCTCTTGCAGCTCCTGCATTGGCAGGTGGGTTCTTTACCACTAGTGCCACCTGGGAAGCCCAATACTCATTAATCAGCATATTTATTGAGAGACTTGAAAATGTGTTTGCATTTGCTTGCTGATGTAGCCATGCATAATAGAAAGAATCCATAGCAGAACAAGCAGAATAGAGCCATCAAAGGGTATCATTCACAGGGAATGAATTTGATCATCGCTTAAAAAATATATTGCCAAGCTTACTGTGGTATAAATACCAATGTTAGCCAACAGATTAGTTGAATAGGCTGAATAGGCTATTAAAATGGAAATCTTGAATGCCAGAATAAAGGAACATGAATGATGATGCTGCTACCTTGGTATAAATATAACAGAAGCACCACATTTTAATCAAGAAGTTTCCTCCAGTGGGATAGTTATTTCCACTGCTTATTAGATTGATCGGTTGTACAAACGCTCAGAAAAACAAGATTTCTCATAAATAACTTATTTTTTTGCACAATGTAAAAATCCCCAGATTTAGGCCAGATATTCCTGCTGAGCCTACTTGAATAAAATGATTTGTTCCCTGATTGTAAGTGGAAGATACCAATTACTGCACAATAATATTCAATCATAAAATTATATATTTTTAATTTTACTATGCTCTTTGATTGTAGCTTGTTTGGCTATCTCTACTACTACTAGTAACTGAAGCTTTAATCTAATCCTCTATATAGCCATTTTGTGAATAAAAGTTGAATTCAATTTGAATAAGACAAGTAAATTGACATGAATACCAGAAATCATTTTGAAAACATGAACCGAGTTAATTACCCAGTTCTGTAAATGGGTTATTATAGTTTGATGACTTTGCTTTGGAAAGCATATAAGGGATTTAAAAATAAAAGAAAATCTGCAAACTATAGCCCATAGAGAAAAAGAAATCATTTTAATTAAAGGAAAATGAGGTAAAATATAAAGTGAGAGAAATTATGTTTCTGATATATTAAATATTTCCAGTTAGGAAAAAAGGAAGAGAACTAATATTTACTGTGGGCCTGTTAAGTACTTTATTATGTATTTCCATTTAATATCTCATGTATAGAATTCATATACAGTATCTTATCTCATTTTCAGAAAATATGAATTTTCTACTATTTGATAGAGAGAATATTTATTAATACTGGTCTTACCTTAAAAAATTTGAATTTGGGTGTTGATGTGTGTACTCAGTCATGTCCAACTCTTTGTGATCCCACGGACTGTAGCCCACTAGGCTCCTCTGTCCATGAAATTTTCTAAGCAAAGATACTGAAGTGGGTTGCCATTTCCTCCTTCGGGGGATCTTCCCAACCCAGGGATCAAACACTCATCTCTTGCATCTCCTGCATTGACAGATGGATTCTTTACCACTGTGCCACATGGGAAGTCTAATATAATGCATATCTGTTTATATATTGTATGTATATCCATGCTTTACACATAAAAAAAAATAAGACTTTTGCCATCGAGAACAAATTTACACAAAGAAAACAGTCTAAGCAATGAAAGGTTTACAGTATTAAAACTTAAAAAAAAAAAAGAATAAGTGTGGAGAAGAAATTATCTTAGCACTTAGTTATGGAGATTATTTCCAAAAGAGTTCAACTGCTCAGTTGTATCAAAATTAATTTTTCCTGAAGTAGGTACTATTCTCACCTATAGGCAGTCCTTGCCTGGCATGGGTGGTAGTGTCAGTCAAAGCAATGTTAATAATTAATGGAGAAAATTATTATTTTTCTGTAACAAAAAATTGTCAAGTTATTAAACAGCATCAGTTATAAATGCAAAAGAAAATGAAAAAAAAACTTAGTATACTGCAGTTTAAAATATTAGAAATTGGTTAACCCATTACAAATATAATGTTGCTGTATTTATTAATTAACCCAATCAGTTTATTAAGAGCCTACATTATATCAGTCACCCACCTGGGCAGCCAAGAGTAGTAGGAAGAAATTTAATTTTAACAAATGAGTGTGCAGCTGTGTTGTAGGAGGACATGGCAACCCATTCCAGTATTCCTACCTGGAGAAACCCCTTGGACAGAGGTGCCCAGCAAGCTATATTCCATGGCATCACAAAGAGCTGGACGTGAGTGAACAGCTAGGCACAGCACACAGCACAATGCAGCCATGTATCGTATTTCAAAATGATATAAAATGATGCTAAACTTTCATGGTGCTTGGTGTCTTTCTAATAACCTGAGTGAGGCAAATGAAATACAAATTAATTCATATTTTTCTGGCTAAGCAGTTGTCTCTACTCTGTTTTTCACTCAACCAATAGCCTTTAAAGATCAGTGCTAAAGTTTGGTTTCCTTTTCATTGAAAAAGCATGTGTTACTGAGATGGTTATTCTTTTAATTCAACTGAAAAAAAATGGCAATACAGCTAATGATATTTAGGCAGAATAAGTTAGAGGTATAGTCTTAGGGAGCTGTAAGCAATACAAGTCTCTAACTTATTGAGCCTCTAATATGTGGCAAGCAACTAGGGACACCAAATCTTTCAGGAAATTTCAGACCACATGTAGTAGCTCAGACAATGAATGGGATTCTCCAAGCATGTGTTACAGGAAGGCTGAAACCAAAGGAAAAAGAAGTGACAAAGGAGACTGGAGGAGAATGCCTCCTGAATCCAGCTCTCCCACTGATGCGACCATGGTTTTGTGAACGTCCACTCACTACAGTTGAGATTATCTGCTTAATGCCAACATTCCCTTCAAAACTATAGGCTCTGAGAGGGCAGAGTCCTTCTATACCTCAGTTCAGTTCAGTTCAGTCGCTCAGTTGTGGCTGACTCTTTGTGACCCCAGGGACTGCAGCACGCCAGGCCTCCCTGTCCATCACCAACTCCTGGAGTTTACTCAAACTCATGGCCATTGGGTCAGTGATGCCACCCAACCATCTCATCCTCTGTCGTCCCCTTCTCTTCCCACCTTCAGTCTTTCCCACCATCAGGGTCTTTTCAAACGAGTCAGTTCTTTGCATCAGGTGCCCAAAATACTGGAGTTTCAGCTTCAGCATCAGTCCTTTCAGTCAGGACTGATCTCCTTTAGGATGGACTGGTTGGATCTTCTTGCAGTCCAAGGGACTCTCAAGAGTCTTCTCCAACACCACAGTTCAAAAGCATCAATTCTTCAGCCCTCAGCTCTCTTTATAGTTCAACTCTCACATCTTATTTTTTTATAGCACTATTCCTATCTAACATGCAATATGTATTTGTTATATGCTTAACTTATGCTCCATAACCCAGGGACACTAGTGGTAAAGAACCTGCTTGCCAATGCAGGAGACATAAGAGATGCAGATTCGATCCCAATCCCAGAGAAAGGAATTGCTACCCACTCCAGTATCCTTGCCTGGAGAATTCCATGGGCAGAAGAGCCTGGTGGGCTACAATCCATGGGGTCGCAAAGAGTCGGACACGACTGAGCGACTAGTACTACATACATAAATTGACAGAAAAATAATGAACAATTAAGTGCAGTATTCAATCCCTGGAAGAATGGCAGGTAGTTTGGCAGGCAGTAAGGATTCAATACCATTCCTTGAATACATCAAGGCGGTGGTGGGTGCTGAGACTGGGCAGACTCAGAGGATTTTGCCAGAACCTTGATGAGGGGATGAGGTTCTCTAGAGACAGAATCTCCTGCTCTCACTGGAGTCGCTGGTGGGGAGGTGACAACAAACCCAGGAGGAAGCTGGACGAGGTCTATCCAAAAGGGAATAGCAAACAACCTTTACTTATTCAGATTGCTAAATGAAGATGAAATAAAATAAAAGCAAATCAGTGGAAGGGTTTGCTGAAAATGCATCCACCCAAGGGCGAGATAATCAGGTCGCAACATAACTGGGCTTCCCATGACTTTCCCCTCCTGAGTTAGTCTGGCAGCTTCCTCTTAGTAGTGGCGGTCATAGTGGAGAAGGATGTGTGAGTAGGGTCTCCCTTGGATCCAGCAGCCGAAGGTAGTTCTGCGAAATGTAGTGGAATGAGGGACAGAGAAATTGTGTGTTCAGCAACACTTAAATACCAAGTATACACAGGCTCTGGATACCTCTGCTTTTCTTCTCCAGAGTTACCAGTATCCTCAACTTGGTCCACTTAATGTCTCATGCATAATGCAGGTCATACACACACACACACACCCACACACACACACACACACACACACACATATACATATATGCTGTGTCCTGCATATATATGTCCTGCATATATTTATTTATAAATATATATAAATTTACATGAATGGTATTGCACTATCCATATCCTCTTAAACTTGCTTTATCCACTTCCATTTGTTCTTCATGATTTATCCATATAGAACTTCTCATTTATTTCAGTTGCAATGTAGGGTGCTATTGGATGTTTGTAGCATATTAATTATGAACACATGTTGTAGGAAATCATCAAGAAGAGGCTGACCTGCAAGTTGGACCTGTGAAATCAGAGGCTCCTCACCCTCTCCTATATCTGTGGAATATATGTTCTACCCAACACTCTTTCCGTGGTTTCGTTTTTAAAGACAAAAGCTTGAAAGAACAATGTGTTGTTGAGACCATCAGGATGAGTTATGTGGTTGGATGCAGTTTAGGACTATAACTTGTTATTTAGATGATCAGTCATATACGACTCTTTTGTGATTCCATGGACTGTAGCCCAACAGGCTCCTCTGTCCATGGGATTTTCCAGGCAAGAATACTGAAGTGGGTTGCCATTTCCTCCTCAAGGGGATCTTCCTGACCGAGGGATCGAATCCACATCTCCTGAGTCTCCTGCATTGGCAGGCAGAGTTTTTACCACTGTGCCACCAGGGAATCCCCTTAGAACTATATACAAACCAAAAATTCTTGTAACAGGTGCAGAGATCTATTTGTCTTGCAGCTGCCCAAGACAAGCCTCTATGTAAGTTCTTTGCTTATTAAAATGGCCACTTATTAATCTGGAGTGGTCTGCCTCATTCTTTGGGCTCTTCTGGCCCTCCTCCATGTTGCCAATTTAGATTTCTCTTGGGAAGCTCTCAGGGTTGTGACCCAACAAGAAATGGCTGAAGTAGTATGGTAGGTAGAATTCTAATATGATTTCCAAGATCACTAACCCCATCAGTGTCCTGCAAAATTGCCAGGACTATGCATATGATGAATTTTATGCCCAGTGATTAGATAAGTTTAAATGGCCCGGGTTGACTTTTAAAAAGGGATTATCTGAGTGGGCCTGACTTAATCACAGGAGTCCTTTAAATCTGGTTTGTGAGGTCAGAGATAGAGTAAGTCAGAGATTCAAAGCATGAGAAAGATGGTCTGGGTCATTGCTGGCTTGGAGAGGAAGGCTCTACATAGCAAGGAATGCTGACACCCTCCAGGAGCTGAGAGCAGCCCCTGACTGATGGCCAGCGGAGAAACAAAGTTCTCAGTCCTGTAACCAAAAGGAACTAAGTCTTTAAACAACAAAAATGAGCTTGGAAACAGATTTTTATTTCACTCAGAGTCCCCAGATGAGAAGACAGTCCAGCTCACACCGTAATTCAGCCTTGAGACACCCGGGCAGAGAACCTAGCCACACTGAACCAGACTTCTAACCTAAAGAAATTGTGAGATAATGAATCTGTAATTTTAAGACTCTGGGCTTACAGTAACTTGTTACATAGCAATAGAAGATGAATACAAGCAGTGATGAAAAAAAGTTAAAATTTGACAATCTGTGAAGTGGAACTGAGTTTTTTCTTATAATTTTCTATGTCTTGGAAGTTTTAAATATCTTAAAAAGTTGCAAATAGATCAGGAAACAATGGAAACAGTGATAGACTTTATTTTGGGGGGCTCCAAAATCACTGCAGATGGTGACTGCAGCCATAAAATTAAAAGACACTTGCTCCTTGAAAGAAAAGCTATGACCAGCCTAGACAGCATATTAAAAAAGCAGAGACATTACTTAGCTGACAAAGGCCCTTATACTTAAAGCTGTGGTTTTTCCAGTGGTCATGTATGGATGGGAGAGTTGGACCATAAAGAGAGTTGAGTGCCAAAGAATTGATGCTTTTGAACGCTGGTGTTGGAGAAGACTCTTGAGAGTCCCTTGGACTGCAAGGAGATCCAACCAGTCCATCCTAAAGGAAATAAGTCCTGAATATTCATTGGAAGGACTGATGCTAAAGCTGAAACTCCAATACTTTGACCACCTGATGCAAAGAACTGATTCATTGGAAAAGACTCTGATGCTGGGAAAGATTGAAGGAGACAGGGACGACAGAGGATGAAATGGTTGGATGGCATCACCAACTTGATGGACATGAGTTTGAGCAAGCTCTGGGAGATGGTGATGGATTGGGAAGCCTGGTGTGCTGCAGTCCATGGGGTTGCAAAGAGTCGGACATGAATGAGTACTGAACTGAACTGAACTGAAAGAAGTTGAAGTTGTCACATTGAGGGGAAATACCTATTTAGCTAACATTTGAAGAGAACCAAGAGGATCAAAAGATTTGGGTAAAGAGGGTGTGTATATTATGGAAAGTGACAGTGGACTCTCTTCTCCCCCACCTATTTGTTTTGTCTCCCTATAATATTAACATCCTGCCCTCCCAAGATTGTTTTGTTTGGTAATTCTTCCAACTTAAGGTCCAGGTTTCAATTTAGATTGTCTTATATCACACTTAATATACTATATATTCTACATGAAAAAACAGCTCTCTCTTTGGAGAAGCTAGAGTGTGGCATTAGAAAATTAGACTTATTAGTATGTGGCAAGGATCTCATTTGGGAAATAATCAGGAAATGTGAACAACAACAGTGGACTCCAGGAGAAGAATAGACTGGGAGAAACAGGTATATAATGATAATGACAAAGGCTGACTTAGGAAGAAATAGGGCGACTGGGAAATAAGAGTCATTTAAAAATAATTTTAGAAATCTGCAATGGAGGAGTCGTGAAAGGAGAAAAATGTAGTGGCAATAAATAAATAAAATAAATAAATAAGCAAATAAAAAGTATAAAAGTTAATGAAGGGAATTGATCATAAATGAATTGTGAGAATAGTTTCAGGAGAAAAACCAGGTCAACAAGTGGCTAATAATTTTTGAGTTCACCCTAAATTTACAAAAACCACTACAATATTGTAAAGTAATTAGCCTCCAACTAATAAAAATAAATGAAAAAAAAGGCAATGCTATGCTTTCCCTTTCTACAAGCTGCTATGCTTTCCCTTTCTACGAGCACTGTAAACTCAATTAAAGTTAATGAGAGTTATAGGCAGTGTTTCTAAATCACAGCTTCTTGGAGGCTAATTATTTTGAACTGAATAGTTAAACATCAACATTTTCCTGGTTTGGTAATAAGCACGTTAATACCCTTGTCCACATGGCATTCGATTTTAAGAAAATATTCATCAAGATTTTTCTTGTGTAACAGATTATTTTTCCAACTAAGTTGAAGACATGTGAATTATTCTGTATGCCTGACCACTGTCTTCATTCTGACAGAAATGAAGACTTAACTTTCTTAGAGTTGTCAAATATCTATTCTAGCATATTTTGCCTTTAATGGGCTTTGCATCTATAATGTCAGGACGCCAAAGTGCATGATCTCCATATACCCAACTATAGTACTTCTCTCATAAAAGTATGAGACTTCTTACTTCTAACTATTTACCCCTCAGGTTTTTGAGAGCTCTACAAGGTAAAGTATAAAGTTCTGGGTAACATGTAAATGTGATCTAAGATATGCTTATGGAAAGTTGCTCATTCAAATTCGCTAAATATTTAATAGGAGTAGTTGGTGTCCTCAGCATCTAGGATGGGCTTATGCCAGAGCAGAGTTCCTGTAAACACTGGCTGAGTCCAGAGTACTTGGTTGGCTCTAAACACACACAGTGACATGCGTTTGCTATAATACTTAGTTGATACACATACATGAACATATGAGCTACATATTTATGGAATCTTATTCAGGTGTCAAAGAAGAGGCACATGCTTATCTTTGCTCGTGGCTTTTCAGCGCACAGATTTATTAGGAAATGAGTTAGTAAGTATGTCTTTCTCCCCAGTCAAGGAATCACTTTTGGTCCCAGCTTTTCTGAGACTAGGATCTGCAATTTGTCCCAGAGGAAGCCAAAGTCCAGCAGTTTTAAAGATAAAGTTGAAGTTCTAGAAATCCACCTTTTCTTGGCTCACTTGCTTATATTTCCCAAAGGAGACAGATGTTTTACTGGATTGGTTTATCCATCCAAGAGAGATGACAAATATTGAGCATATTTGGAGTTAAGGATTCTCCTAGGGACTTGGGAACCTCATGTCCTGCTTTTAGGGAGTCATCCTATTTATCAAGGCCACAGAAATACCCACCCAGACCTTGCATATTTCAAGAATCACGTGTTCAGCCATGAACGTACTCATTCCACTCTGACAAGATGGTACCCACATAACACACCACCAGTTGCAGCTAGAGGAGACATCTCCACAAGGTCCTAAGTTAGTTCCAGTGTTTACAACTGGGTTCTGCAAGGCTTGAGAGAAACTGTACATATAAATCTACTAATACTTGAACAAAAACAACAAGAAAAATTCATTTTAAGCTGATGACAAGTGGATCAACTGCTATAGTGAAATGGGGAGGCCAAAAAAAGGGAAAAAAAGGCAAGGAAGTATTTCGAAGAAGTGGTGGTAAATTCAATTTTGTATAGAGGTTAAGGAGGTAACATAAATGTGTAAATCTGGACAGGTGTAAGACAGATGTGAGAAATGCAGTCTGAACAAGAGAGTGTTTTAAGTGGAAGACATTTTAAATTAAATTTTAAAACGAAACCAGACACAGTATGAGCCATCTTCTGCTGGATTCAGCCCATTGGCTGTCACTGTGAACCACTGTAGCAAATGTCCAGAGGAAAGCTGGCAGAGAAAGCTAACATAAAGGGGATATCCAAGTGATTATAAGGCCAGAAGGGATGTCTGAAGCTTCCTCCCTCCTCTATTCTTTCCTTCTTTCTTTCTTGGTCAGTGTTCTAAGCCCAGGGTTCACCCACACTTTCAATTTTGAGGGTTCTGTTCACTGGTAGGCTCTCTAGCCTATTTAAGATTGCTGCTGCTTTTCTGTTACCTCTCACCCTTGGACACAAAATGTGTTATAGAGAGTCCCCAAGGGCTCCACTCTAGAATAGTAACTGTATCCCAATGATGTAAGGATCAGTCTTGTGCACATCACTCAATTTTTCCACTTGCTCCGCAAAAGTACTGCGTGATAGTCTCAGCTTTAGGTTAATGGAAATATCACCATGGCTTCTAGTGGAGTGCAATCATCAGGACTCTTAACTTCTCGAAATAAGAACTCTGAGAGTTAGAGGGAGATTAAAATATTTAAGTGGCTCATAATTAGGTGAAACAGGAGCTGCCCCTCCACTGTACTTTGGTGTCTGGCTTTGTTTCAAGTTTTATAGACCAAAGATATAAATTTACCACATCCTGCAAATAAGAAACTTCTTATAAGAATACTCACCGCTGGTGGCATAGCTAGATATGTTTTTACTTTTCCCAAAATTTTATCATGAAAAATTTCAAGTACATAGATAAAGAAATTGGAAAAAAGATTACAGGAAATATTGATATACCCAATTCCTATATTTTCTACATTGCAGCTTACTTTTGTTGCTTCTCTATCCATTTGTCTATTTTATTTTTGATGCATTTCATAATGAACAGATATCTGTATGCATGCATGCATGCTAAGTTGCTACAGTTGTGTCCAACTCTGCCACCTCATGAGCTGTAGCCCACCAGGCTCCTCTGTCTGTGGGATTTTCCAGGCAAGGATACTGGAGTGGGTTGTCATTTCCTTCTCCAGGGATATTGATGGCAACTGGGCTGTTTACGGTTTCAGAAACAGTGGTTTGTAATAATCCCATAATTTCATGTCCCTTCCAGAAATGTATAAGAATTCTGGTTGTTAAATAATTTCACAATTTGTATGGAAATACAAAAAACCTCGAATAGCCAAAGCAATCTTGAGAAAGAAGAATGGAACTGGAGGAATCAACCTGCCTGACTTCAGGCTCTACTACAAAGCCACAGTCATCAAGACATATGGTACTGGCACAAAGACAGAAATATAGATCAATGGAACAGAATAGAAAGCCCAGAGATAAATCCATGTACCTACGGACACCTTATCTTCGACAAAGGAGGCTAGAATATACAATGGAAAAAAGACAACCTCTTTAACAAGTGGTGCTGAGAAAACTGGTCAACCACTTGTAAAAGAATGAAACTAGAACACTTTCTAACACCATACACAAAAATAAACTCAAAATGGATTAAAGATCTAAATGTAAGACCAGAAACTATAAAACTCCTAGAGGAGAACATAGGCAAAACACTCTCTGACATAAATCACAGCAGGATCCTCTATGACCCACCTCCCAGAATATTAGAAATAAAAGCGAAAATAAACAAATGGGACCTAATGAAACTTAAAAGCTTTTGCACAACAAAGGAAACTATAAGCAAGGTGAAAAGACAGCCCTCAGATTGGGAGAAAATAATAGCAAACGAAGAAACAGACAAAGGATTAATCTCAAAAATATACAAGCAACTCCTGCATCTCAATTCCAGAAAAATAAATGACCCAATCAAAACATGGTACAAAGATCTAAACAGACATTTCTCCATAGAAGACATACAGATGGCTAACAAACACATGAAAAGATGCTCAACATCACTCATTATCAGAGAAATGCAAATCAAAACCTCAGTGAGGTACCATTACACGCCAGTCAGAATGGTTGCTACCCAAAAGTCTACAAGCAATAAATGCTGGAGAGGGTGTGGAGAAAAGGGAACCCTCTTACACTGTTGGTGGGAATACAAACTAGTACAGCCACTATGGAGAACAGTGTGGAAAATAGAACTGCCATATGACCCAGCAATCCCACTTCTGGGCATACACACCGAGGAAACCAGATCTGAAAGAGACACGTGCACCCCAGTGTTCATCACAGCACTGTTTATAATAGCCAGGACATGGAAGCAACCTAGATGCCCATCAGCAGACGAATGGATGAGGAAGCTGTGGTACATATACACTCCGGAATATTACTCAGTCATTAAAAAGAATTCATTTGAATCAGTTCTAATGAGATGTATGAAACTGGAGCCCATTATACAGAGTGAAGTAAGCCAGAAAGATAAAGACCAATACAGTATACTAATGCATATATATGGAATTTAGAAAGATGGTAATGATAACCCTATATGCAAAACAGAAAAAGAGACACAGATGTACAGAACAGACTTTTAGACTCTGTGGGAGAAGGCGAGGGTGGGATGTTCAGAGACAACAGCATTGAAACAAGTATACTATCAAGGGTGAAACAGATCACCAACCCAGGTTGTATGCATGAGACGGGTGCTCAAGGCTGGTGCACTGGGAAGACCCAGAGGAATGGGATGGAGAGGGAGGCGGGAGGGGGGATTGGGATGGGGAACACATGTAAATCCATGGCTGATTCATGTCAATGTATGGTAAAAACCACTACAATATTGTAAAGTAATTAGCCTCCAACGAACAAAAATAAATGGAAAAAAAAAAAAAATAAATAAATTTTTGCCTAAAAAAAAAATTAAAAAAAGAATTCTGGTTGTTTTACATTCTTGGTAGAGATTGGTATTGTAAGTAGTTCTTAATTTTTGCCATTTAGATGAGTGCATAGTACTATTTTATGTGTTTGTCTTAATTTCATGTGTCTGATGACTAATGATATGGAAAATTTTTTCTTGTGTTTACTTTTGATTTGTATTTTTTTTTTTTTTTTTTTTTGGTGATATGTATGTTCAACCTCTTGTCCATTTAAATTCAGTGTATGTTTTCTTATTATTCAGTTCTAGGAGTATTTTACTTATCCTGGAGACCAGTTCTTTGTCAAGTATATGCATTTATTGTTGAATTGTTTCATTATTTATTAATTTTTTTGGCTGCACTGTGTGACATGTGGGATCTTAGTTCCCTAACCAGAGACTGAACCCAAACCTGCTGCAGTGGAAGCATAGAATCTTAACCACCGGACAGACAGGGAATTCCCTGGATTGTTTTAAAGGGCCATTTCGTTGTACCACAAGGCCATCCAAGCTCTCATGATCTTTAGGACTCTAACTAGGATGAGAAAATCCCTTGTCATTAGTCTACAGTCTTCTGAAATGAATTCCTTGATCCTCAGAAGAGCACATATAGAGTTTGCAGTTTCCTTTTTAAGTATTCCTTTTTAGGTATAACATATGTACTTGAGAGATGTCTGTCCTTTCTAAGCTGCTTGATTTTGTTTCACCTGACCCACTGATCTTAAATGTTAGAAAAAAGAAAGAAAGGAGTGTTAATACAATCTATACCAATCAACCTCTTATATTTTACAGTTTATAGTTTATAATATAAACTTTCAAATATATTATATCATTTGTTGCTCATTAAGAGTCCCTGAAGAAACGCTATCAGCTCCATTTTGCAGATACATAAACTGAGGCTTAGTGAGGATAAGGCTCTTGCTCAAGGGCATCCAGCTGGTAAAAGGAAGAGTCGAATTTCGTTCTGACCCCGCTCCTCACCTCTGCGTGGTTCCATAGTTGAAATGCAGACTGATGGTCAGTGTTGGAATCAGGGCTGGTAGATTCGCATCTTACTATCCTCTTGGTAGTAGAGACACTAAAGCTGAGCCTGGAGAGTGAGTTATTAATTCTGAATAGCCAGGCCCTGCTAAATGCATCCACCCATGTCCTATTTCTCTGAATACTGGGCTGTTTTGAGAAATAATTTGTCAAATTAATGGCAACTCAACTCAGAAAAGAACACAGTGACCAGTACTCTGGTCAAATTCTTTTCTTAGTTCTAGAATTTTGAGGATATATACATGTTGGGGGGGAAAACAAAGAAATTCGGGTTAGTTCCTGAAGGGTTTATTTTTAACAAAAGCTTTCAGATGATATGCAGAAGACACTTGCAAAGATAAAATTATTCTCATGGCATGATTCAGCTTATTGCTGCTCATCTCCTTTAAAATAATGGTTTCTTTACATTTGCTGGATTTATTTTTACACGTTAAAGCATTTTCAAAAGTAAATGTCAATTTGAAAAATTACTCTCTCCATGTGTTCAGTAATGGGAGGGTAGCACACAAATACACCATCAGCAAATATCCAAGGGGTTCTCTCATTAAGCCCTCCCACAGCATCAGGGCAGGTGAAAGGATTAGACGACTTAATTCCTGCTTCTAATTCCGTTTCCATCAGAGCTTTAAATATTTACTACTGCTTAAGAACCTTGCATTTTGGTAATCTTTGATGAATCAGTTATGGGTTTTGAATTATCATGAAAGTGCCCTATAGAACAGTCTTATCCTTTGCATTGCTCTCCCTCTTCCAACCCCAGGCCCCCTGAAAGTAGGTTAGTTAAACTAGATCAAATGTAAGTCTAAATAATTGAAACTGGACTCCCTCTGGGAGCAGTTGAAATTCTGTTGTAAAGCTGGCAGTATGAAAATTGTTCTTTAGTCTAATTGTACTCTAAGTAAAGTGTATTCTTCCCTTTGACCACATATCTAGACAAATGCGCTGTATACAGTGGGTCCTCAGAAAACATGTACAAATTGAATTTAAATCTGTTATTTCTTGAGAAGGTAGAATGACTTTTTTCTTTATTTCCTTTCAACTCCTTCAAATATTCAGAATGTTAGATTTGAGTTTTACATAGCAGTTCTGAACCTGGGTCAATGGATAGAATTCAAGAAATCTATACATTTGGGTTGAAAACATTATATTAATGGCTTTCTTGTGACTAACCACTTTTTAAATATTTATTTATTTGGCTGGGCTGGGTCTTAGTTGTGGCATGTGAGATCTACTTCGATGATGAGGGAATGAAGGCGGATCCCTATATTAGGAGTGTGGAGTCTTAGCCACTGGATTACCAGGGAAGTCCCTCTCATGACTGATGTTTATTTAGAAGTTAGCATTTCCTTCTGTTGTGAATGAAATACCCTCCTCCCATATACCATAAAGCTGGCAATATTCCTAGGCATTTGCTACAATAAGAATCACAGATATTTTCAAATTATATTGCTTTTACAGATAATTTATAATATATTCATTTGACATCTCAAAATTATTGAATTCACTAGAAGATATTTTGGGGGCTTCCCTTGTGGCCCAGTTGGTAAAGAATCTGTCTGCAATGCAGGAGACCTGGGTTCAATCCCTGGGTTGGGAGGATCCCTTGGAGAAGGGAAAGGCTACCCACTCCAGTATTCTGGCCTGGAGAATTCCATGGTCTGTATAGTCCATGGGGTTGCAAAGAGTAGGACGCGACTGAACGAACAGCTTTCACTTTCACTTTTCAGAAGATATTTTTATTTACTGCATTCATAATAAAGTATATATGTTATGAAAGCACTATTCTGAGAGGGATTCTCTTCTTACTTGTCATTCTTTTGGTTTCCTTTTTTGGCCGCACCTCACAGTATGTGGGATCCTAGTTTGCTAAAAATGGAAGGAACTGGTGCCCCCTGCATTGAAAGCAGGGGTTCATAACCAATGGCTCTCCAGGGAGTTCCCTTCATGGTCATTCTTTAAGTGCCCTTATCCTTCAGTGAAACCTGCATATTATGGAGACTTGTATGTTTCTGAAGACTGAAGGGACTTGGAGTTCAAAGAAGGATTTTCCTTTCCAGCTAAAAATGCACCAAATACAACCCTAACAAAAAGTACATACATTCAGTTTAATCAGGGCTCCATGTTGAAGTCAAAGAAAAGTAAATAATAATTGCTCCAAACAGAATCTTTATGTTGTACACCTGAAACTAATATGATGTTACTTGCCAATTGAACCTAAAAAAATTTCTCCAAACAATAGGAGGGGAATGATTGGAGGGAATTATTGAAGGATGTTATTGATGCAGTGGAATAGCCACAACCCAGTTAAGACTCTGTGTCCGTTCACCTGTAATCAGTGTGGTTTTCCTTGTGTTGCTTTAGCTCTCTAGGTCCTTCACCGTAACTGCTAGATGGGTGCAAGAAGGGATGGTTAATGGCTTCCTCATTCCCATCCTTGTGAAGAGAGCATTGCTTTATCCAAAGAGCTAATGAAGAAAGCTATAGTTGCCATTAGGAAGAGAAAAGAGGGGGAGTATTTGCAGATTATACAACCCACAAATGCCTAACATATTAGCATACATTTAAATATGTTCAATGTTTGCAGCCAGAATATGACACACACTCCAGTTTTTTTGTGTTTTCTTACAGTATTTTGAACACTAAATTAAAAAAATAAAACTAATTTGAAACATTGGTGAATATTAATTACATCTCCTAACAGGAAAAAATTTTAAAGTATAAGAGCAATGGGAAAATGAAAGAAAAAAAATCACATTATTTTTAAATGGTTCATTAAAATCCATAAGCATAAGAAACACATATAAATTAGAAACATAGTTGCCAGAAAAATGAAGAACTAATATTCCTCAAAATGAAAAGGTTTATTCAGTTCAGTTCAGTTGCTCAGTCGTGTCTGACTCTTTGCGATCCCATGAATCGCAGCACGCCAGGCCTCCCTGTCCATCACCAACTCCCGGAGTTTACTCAAACTCATGCCCATCGAGTCAGTGATGCCATCCAGCCATCTCATCCTCTGTCGTCCCTTTCTCCTTCTGCCCCCAATCCCTCCCAGCATCAGGGTCTTTTCCAATGAGTCGACTCTTCACACGAGGTGGCCAAAGTATTGGCATTTCAGCTTCAGCCTCAGTCCTTCCAATGAACACCCACGACTGATCTCCTTTAGGATGGACTGGTTGGATCTCTTTGCAGCCCAAGGGACTCTCAAGAGTGTTCTCCAACACCATAGTTCAAAAGCATCAATTTTTCAGTGCTCAGCTTTCTTCACAGTCCAACTCTCACATCCATACATGACCACTGGAAAAACCATAGTTTTGACCAGATGGACCTTTGTTGGCAAAGTAATGTCTCTGCTTTTTAATATGCTATCTAGGTTGGTCATACTTCCAAGGAGTAAGCGTCTTTTAATTTCATGGCTGCAGTCGCCATCTGCAGTGATTTTGGAGCCCCCAGAAATAAAGTCTGACACTGTTTCCACTGTCTCCCCATCTATTTCCCACAAGGTGATGGGACCAGATGCCATGATCTTAGTTTCCTGAATGTTGAGCTTTAAGCCAACTTTTTCACTCTCCTCTTTCACTTTCATCAAGAGGCTTTTTAGTTCTTCTTCACTTTCTGCCATAAAGGTGGTGTCATCTGCATATCTGAAGTTATTGATATTTCTCCCGGCAATCTTAATTCCAGCTTGTGCTTCTTCCAGCCCAGCGTTTCTCATGATGTACTCTGCATATAAGTTAAATAAGCAGGGTGACAATATACAGCCTTGACGTGCTCCTTTTCCTATTTGGAACCAGTCTGTTGTTCCATGTCCAGTTCTAACTGTTGCTTCCTGACCTGCATACAGGTTTCTCAAGAGGCAGGTCAGGTGGTCTGGTATTCCCATCTCCTTCAGAATTTTCCACACAGTCGAAGGCTTTGGCGTAGTCAATAAAGTAGAAATAAATGTTTTTCTGGAACTCTCTTGCTTTCACAACCTCAAAAAAAATAAACCTCATTGCAGGAGACCCTGTTGATGCCTTGCCCACTTGACTGGGCTGATACCATGGATGTGAAACCCACACCTGCTTCTCTTTTAAGTATGACGCTCAGAGCAGGCTGCAAGTGGCAGGGTGGGAATCCCACCCCACTACAGCCCCTAACCACAGAATGGCCACTCCCCAGTCCCTAAGTTGGATGGCTTGAAAGGGAAACCTACTCAAAAGCAGACCTTTCATCAGCTCTCCTCATCACTCTGTCTCCCTCCTTCTTTCAGTCTAAGATTTCCCAAGATTACCCATCAAACTCATTGCTTCCACTCAAATACAACTTTCAGGAAAAGTCCCAATAAGAAACAAACAAACAAAAAACCTCCCACACCTCGATAATAATTACAAAAACAATATACTGAAGGGTTGTTGCTGAAAGATAAGACGCCGGGATTCTTGGCCTCCGGAGGAGACGAATTCAATCCGGGGCCAGAGACGGGGCTGGATCGCTCAGAGCTTTTGAGTAATAAAGTTTTATTAAAGTATAAAGGAGATAGAGAAAGCTTCTGACATAGGCATCAGAAGCGGGCAAAAGAGTATCCCCCTCCTAGTCTTCAGCTGTATGTTATATAGTCACTCACAGTCTGTTAATGAAAAGAAAGGAATGTCATAAAATTTAGAATGGCACCAGATAATTCATCCCTGGCCATAAAACGATTGACTTGAATCTTGTAGAAGGGCAGAATACCAACAAATAGTTTCGTTTACATAGATTAGGGGAACAATACCTGAGTAAGTAGGTTGGGCCATTTGGCGGAACTTGAAGATAGAGTCTGGGGTACATTAACATAGCTTAAGACAACATTTCCATAAGAAAAAGAAATGTATTGGTTAACTCAAGGTTTGAGAGTAGTTAGCTTCAGGTGAAACCAGGTGTCATGGCAACACAGCATTTTAAGAGAAACCTCCTTTTAAATTTGTATAGAGAAGAAAAAATATCACTGGTTTGTTTCATCCTGCCGCTTAAGAGAGATAAAAATGTCTGGCCCTTGCAGCCTCTTTCCTCCATTTGGAGACCCCTGGCCTTCCTGCCTGTTACCCTCTCAATATGCATCAGAAAACACAACAGTTCTCCCCCACCCCCAGCACACACACACACTTGGCTATGCATCAGAGTTTGGTTTTGACCTACTATGCTATAAAATTGTTTCAAACAGCTCTCTAGCTTCATTTTATAGCAGCCTAAAGTATATAACCTAGACAGCATATTAAAAATCAGAGACATTACTTTGCCAACAAAGGTCCGTCTAGTCAAGGCTATGGTTTCTCCAGTAGTCATGTATGGATGTGAGAGTTGGACTATGAAGAAAGCTGAGCACTGAAAAATTGATGCTTTTGAACTGTGGTGTTGGAGAAAATTCTTGAGAGCCCCTCGGACTGCAAGAAGATCCAAACAGTCTATCCTAAAGGAGATCAATCCTGAGTGTTCATTGAAAGGACTGATGCTGAAGTTGAAACTCCAATACTTTGGCCACCTGATGCGAAGAGCTGACTCATTTGAAAAGACCCTGATGCTGGGAAAGATTGAGGGCAGGAGGAGAAGGGGATGACAGAGGATGATATGGTTGGATGGCATCACTGACTCAATGGACATGAGTGTAAGTAAACTCTGGGAGCTGGTGATGGACAGGGATGCCTGGAGTGCTGTGGTCCATGTGGTCGCAAAGAGTTGGATATGACTGAGTGACTGAACTGAACTGAACTGAAAGTATTTGGTATGGTATCAGCCAGCCCCAGTATCCCCACAGGTCTTGACTTCATCCTCTGCCCAGATGTCAGTGATTCACCTAAATAGCGAATGTTGGCCATGCTACAACCCTGGTTAAAGTGTTAGGAAGTTGGCTGATCTCTCAGCACAGGCTCCTCCTTGGATAAGCTTTTCCTTGCACACAATCAGTTAAAAAGAAGCTGAAGAAAAGTATGAGGAAACAAGCAAAGAACTTTCTTTCCTGGTTTTTAAAGAAATGAATGTTTAATGAAGATCTGATTTTTCATTTAGTTTGTCCAAGATTAAAAAACAAAAGTCAGTGTAATTAACAGTATATTCGAAGAATTCTCCCATACTTTGTTAATGAAAATACAATTCAATACAATCATTTAAGAGGGATATTTGATGGATTTCCCTTCCGGTTCAGTGGTGAAGAATCTGCCTACCAATGCAGGAGACATGGGTGTGATCCCTGTTCTAGGAAGATCCCACATGCTGCAGAGCAACTAAGCCTGTGAGCCACAACTACTGAGTCTGTGCTCTCGAGCCCGGGAGTCGCAACTACTGAGCCCATGTGCTACAAGTACTGAAGTCTGTGTGCCCTTGAGCTCATCTGCAACAGGAGGAGCCACCTCAGTGAGAAGCCCATGCACTGCACCTAGAGAGCAGCCCACATAACAACGAAGATCCAGGACAGCCAAAAACTAAAAAATAAGAGAAATTAATAAATAATTATAAAAAAAAGATATTTGGCAAAAATACGTATACATATATTTTCAAAAATGTTTATGCTGTTCAATTTGGCATGTCCACCTCTATTTATTTGAAAATTATACCTAGTAAATTAGCAAATATTTTAATTAATTGCATCCTTTGAACTAAGTATAAAAGGAGAAAGGAGGGAAACCTAAGTTCAGACTCTCAGAGTGTTAGTTACTTTACTAGAGACACTGGTAAGAGTGAAAAAGTCAGGATTAATGAAGGAATAGACAAAAGTTCCCTGGATTCTCTTCCCTTTCTACTTCATACATTCTTCTTGGCTCCAGAGCTCAGGCCTGAAGGCTCACCATTGATGCTCACTATGACTTACATCTTGGCATCTCCTTTCTTGGCTTGTTTTTAAATCTTGACTCTTCCTGAGTTGTGACTTTGCATTTCTGGCATTGACCTACCTATGCTTTCCCAAATGTCTGACTTGGATCTCACCCAGTTTTCAATGTCACTCTTCTTACAATTCAGTGGTAACACATTCTGTATTGTGACGTTATCATCCAGACCATTCTCCATTTGCTAGTATGGACTACCATGGCCTACTTCTACATATAATGTACTGATGATTTCAATATTTTGCAGTTAACACTGTAAATGACATGAGGGTGGCCTGTGGGCTCATGACTTTAATGGAAAAGACTTTCTGCATGTCTTTTCCAGAATTTAGGAATCACACTTTTTTTTTTTTTTTTTTTTTTAAGTGCTGGATATTGGCTTCACATTCCTATAAAAATTCATTCTAAATCATGAAAATCACCAATAAATGGGAGAGGCCTTTATTGCTTGTACCAGGGCAGGCTGTCTTCATCTTTCCTTGATTACTATCTAGCATTGTGGATTCAATAACATTAGGTATACAAAGTGTTCTGCAAATTTTGGACCAGTACATCAGAGGGTGCTTTATTGTTATAGTTGATATACTACAGAGTCCAGTATGATGACTCTGTTTTCTCAGGAGCTTCCACTTATTTTTTTAAGTAATCACAAATGCTTTTGATCCCCTTCTTACTGTCTTGTACAAAATAGAGTAACCTCATCTTGTAAACCTTTTTGTTTCATCTGGTACTTTAAAATACACAAGCCAAGTACCGTTTTTCATTTTTAATAATAGGAAATCACTAGAAATTGCCAATGATATGTACAGTTAATTGAATTGGTGGACTGAAACAATATTACTAATAAACAACTAAATGACACATGGTTAGAATGAACTTATCACATGCAGACTATAATTACAAGGTATGAAAAATCATATGCAGAGGTTATCCTCACTGGAAAGTAAATAACTATCTCATTCAGAGCTGATTTGCTAAAATATTATCTGGAAACCCAATAAATATTCATTATTCATATTAAAAAATTCTGTCAGTAGCAGATTACTTCTTTCAAGGTCACCTATACTGAAAAGCACAAAGAGGCAGCAAGGGAAACACTTATCCATGTTCCTGTTAAACCACACAATTTTTGACCTCTAGCAAATTTCTGACTCTGCTCTGTTTCATTTGGAAAATGGAATTTTGGGTTTGCTGATTCCTTTTGCTTTATAAATACACTATAAACATAAATTGCATGTAGCTCATTGAAAATACCTGGAAAGCAGATGATCTATGTAAATATAAGACATTCATATTTTATTTCTAGTAGTTAAAAAATACTTTCTTTGATATAGAGCATTAAATATCTCCCAAAGCATTTACAATCTGTGAAAGGTACTCAAATTATATAGTTCCATTACAGGTACAATGGAAAAGACCTAAACATACATACACACACAGAGTGTCATATATTGAAACATGAAATCAAAGAGGTTTTGAGATTTTTGATCATTCTACATTAAGTCAGGATGACACACTTTTATTTTTTTAATTTTGTTTATTGATTGATTGATTTGGTAGTTAAATTGAGTTTATTACTTTTCTGTCACTTAAAGCTTTGTTGCAAGAATATCTCTGAATAATGGAGCAAGGTACTATAGTTAAAACTTCATCAGTGACCAAGTCATCTTTATGGCCTAAAGAAACACACAAATAAAATGATGTAAGCCACAGAGTGAGGAGAAACTATAGGGTGTGGGGAACCAGAGAAGATGACATCTAATTATGTATAGTAGTAGTAGCCCCTCTGTCCTGTCTGACTCTTTGAGACCCCATGGACTGTAGTCCACCAGGCTCTTCTGTCCATGGGATTCCCTAGGCAAACATACTGGAGTGGGTTGCCATTTCCTTCTCCAGATTACACGTGTGGATCCATACAATTTCAGGCTGATTATTGAAACTCACAAATTAAGATAGCCTCAAATCAGTACATTAAAGGTTTTGAAAACTGAAGTGAGACTTGTACCAGTCTGCCCAATGACACACATTCAGTGTGGAAACTGCCTAAATTCTTTTCCCACAAATCCATCACTAATCCAAAGAGATTACATTTTTACCAGTAGGATGGATGTGCTTTATTTCACAGTTTATATAGTGTTAAATGTGACAGATTCTTTTACATATAATGAAAAGTAAATTTCACTTGTAAATGCATGGCAATAAATTTAAGTTTTGTTTTCTCAACAGATTTATTCCCTCTTGTTCCTTTTTGGAATTAATGTCCTTTGAGATCAATATGTACATTTCTCTTCACCAGGATGTGAGTCCAAATTTGGAGCCCAACTCCCTGGCATTCTTAAATAGAATATCAGCAGCAGTTCTGGTCATCAGCTGTGAGTACATCTGTAAATCTAGTTCAGTGACATTTCTGCACCTCCTTGTAGACACTAGAACACATTGGCGGGTGGCCAGTTGATCAAGCACTAGAGAATCCTTGGTATGTGTGGCTGCTGCAAGTAAACCCATCATTTCATAATCTGAGACTCGGCAAATTTCATTCTCCTTTGTAAGAACTTAGGAAGGCTTGGAAGTATCTTTAAAAGTCCTTATAATGAATGTCTTGGGGGTGACAATGTTAGATTTTTATTTGTTAATGTCACTTGTTATCTGTAAAAAAAATTCAAACATAAAATATTCCCACTATAAAAAAATATAAGTAAGAAAAAGCAAACAAACTGTGGGCTCTTACCCTCTATTTGTGATGTTCATACTGTAGAATGAATTCTTGCAGAAAAGTGAAATTGATACCTAGTGTTTAAGAACAGTTCATTCTACACTCTGGACTATATATGTATAAAGTTCTTTAGTTTTGCTTTTCTTCAGTCACCACTGAGGACATGACTTGCAGAATAGTGCAGTCAGCACATGATTTGCAGGCAGGGAACAAGGTAGTCTATTCCAGTAAATGGAGTGATAGTCTGGGTGATAATGAGTCACAAAATAGAATGGATTATCACTGACCTATGAAAAGAGTGACATTGAAAACTGGATGAGATCCAAGTCAGATATTAGGGAAAGAAGAGGTAGGCCAATGTCAGAAATGTAGTATCATAGCTCAGGAAGGGTCAAGATCTGAAAACTGGCCAAAGAGAAGGAGATGCCAAGACTTAAGCAATGGTGAGCATCAGAGCCAGGTCCTTGAGGCCAGCACAGCATCAGGGCCAAGAGAAATGAAAGAGGAAGAAAAGAGACTCTGGGGAAAATTTGCCTTTTTCTTTATTAACCCTGCCCCTCCCTCCATGCTTACCAATTTCTCATAATATAATGAACACTCTGAGAGACTGGACTTGGGTTCCCCTCTTCTCTGATCTTAATTAGCATTAAGCATGCTGTGAATCAAGTGACATTTTAATTAATTTAATTTGGTGAATAAATGAATAAAGAAGTGATAATAGTGGGTCCAATGAACAAAAGGGCATCCACTCTGTATTCTGCCAAATCTCTTTCTTTCATGGTGTTATTCATGCATGTTCTCACCAGTAGAGCATGAGGGTAGTCTTCATAACTCAGAGGATTGTTTTGTAATCTTGGGCAATCTCATCAATGATAAAATTAGTTCTTTTACTATTCATTTCTTTGATAATTGTGAGTCAAAATTTTTCATTCTGATAGCTATTACTCCTTCATTATTTGTGTCTTCATGTCCTTTTTTGCGGGGGAGAGATGTATGTCTTAACTTGGGTTCCCCAGAAGCTGCTGTGAGAACAGGTTATGAGAACTAATTGATTTGGTTGGTGATCCTGGAAAACACTGGTAGGACAGTAGGGGATTGACATGTGGAGATAAAGAGGCCTCTAATGAGTGCACTTTTGAGCAGATTATCAGCAAAGGTACATGGAGCTTAATCCCATTATGAGTCTGAGAAATTCAGGATTAGAGAACTGAGATAATTATACTCTCCTGTTACCCCCTTGGCTGGGGAATGCTGGGAGATGCTGAGAGATGCTGGGGGTGCTGGGAGATGTTGGGAGGTGCTGGGGATTGCTAGGGGAAGTGAATTTCATTCCCTGGAATTTCCATCCATCACCAGGTGGGACAGAGAAATCTCTTAATACAGGAGCTGGCCTTGGGAAATTGTTCAGATTTCGCTCAAGCTGTGTTGGTTGAGAGAACAAGGGAAAACACTGTGTCTACTATAAGACAGTTTACTTTTTTCCTCAATAATTATTCATCTGAAATGTATATTGTGGGGGTAAGATTATTTCTTATTTACTTTCAAAATACTTGGGCAACTAAGCCAAATATATTGGCTTATTGATACTATATTGATTTCACAGTAGTTTTGAGGTAATTTTTAGCTTTTGCATTTCAAAATGTTTACATATATGGTAGAATAGGCCTTCTCTCATTATGACTTTTTCCTCCAACTGCTATTTTCTATTAATGACTAAAGTTACAGATAAAATTGAGAATGATTTTGCTACTATAAAATATCATTGGGATTTTGCTTGGCCTTGCTCATTCCACTATTAACCTTATACAAGAATTTGGGAGGCACTCCAATCTTTCTAGTGTCTGTTCTTTTCATCTCCATAAAACATATCTTTTTTTAAGATATCAGTAAAACTTTTTCCTAAGCTTGTCTTTGGATTTTTCCCTGTCATATTTTCGTGTATGAAACTTTCATATTAATATTTGATTTCATGATGGATGGGATCTTTGGGGTCTTAAGATGAGAGCTAGAAATGTCTGGGGAGGGGGCTTGGTAAAAGGTGAGCTGGAGGATAGAAGGCTGTTTCTCTTAGAGACTGGCTTTTGGTGCCATGAAGAGAAGATAGAAGTGGAGGGAACTTTTTCACTGGGTGACTCCAAGTGACAAGGGTCCACAGCCAGAGGATACATTTTGGTTCTTAGTGGTGGCATGTAGCTGAGAGAGGGTAGAAGGAATCTGTGACACCTGGCTGACACTTGGGCAGTGGGGACTCCTGTGGATTAGCACCTAGACGGTTTGCTGCTTTGAGAGACGAAATCTGTGGTATGGAAATCAATGTGTTAATACCAGACACCAAAAAGCAAATAGCAAATTGTAGAGATGCCCTAAGAGGCTTCAGGAGGAGAACTGACCTGAGTACAGGAGTTACAGGGATCGTCCCGCAGCCAGGGCAGAATGGATAGAGTTAAGGGTAACCTATAAAAGGAAAGAGTTTTTCCATCCTCTATCTAATAAAATTCTTTCTTACTTGGAGGAACAGTATTCATCAAGACAGTAAAGAAATGCACATGCTAAAATAGATGAAGACCCTCTGGTCTAAGGGCAGCTCTCTAATTAGATATAATAAGGTAATGGCCTGCGTTCTGTCATTTCAGGGGATGTTTTAAAATTTTCTGCCTGGGTCAAGAGAAGCTGTCACTCATCCCCTTCCCTCTTCAGAGTGGTCTTGCCTTCTCACACAGAAAATAAATGAGGGGTGAATGGTCACAGCCAAGGTAGCTCAGCACAATAAAGCAAAACTGAAATCTAATTAATAAAAATTAGAAAAGGCTAATTAATAAAAATATTACGATGAGATGGACATTTATGACATTCGATGCAATTCAGTAAATGTTTATTGGACACCTATACATTCCATGCACTCATTTGGGAATGGTCTGTGTTTATTTTTAGCCTTCTTTGAAAAAAAGAAATAAGACTTTTTCCTTTATCGTTGATCAGCACATATAATGCAAAACTTATATTTCTCTATACAATGTCCCTTAGCAACTCCTTAGCAACCTTCAAATGAGCTAGCTTTCACCAGTGAGGTCCACAGAACTAAAAATTTTTAAAAAGCTTCTTCCTTTTGCCACTAAACCTTTCATTTCAAATGTTTTATAAGAGACATAAAATAATATTTCCCATAAAGATTTAAATTATTCATTATCAAGTCTCCTTCCCATCATAATATCTAGCATAATATTATGAACAATAAATGTCTGCTGAATTAAATCTCATTAAATATAATGTCTGGAAAAATCTAGGAGAAAAAGTGTACTTCTTTTGTGTGATAGGCAGAATCATGCACCCCCCCCACCCCTGCCCAAAAGATATTCACATCATAATCCCTGTAATTTGTGAATAGATATTCTTACAAGTCAAGGTGAATTATGACTGCAGAGAGAATTAACATCACTGGTAAAAAACCCAGCTGCTAATGCATGAGACATAAGAGATGTGGGTTCTATCCCTGGGTTGGGAAGATCCCCTAGAGAAGGAAATGGCAATCCATTCTTGCCTGGAGAATACTAAGGACAGAGGAGCCTGGTGGGCTACAGTCCATGGGACTGCAGACAGTCTTACGTGCCTGAAGCCACTTAGCATGCACCCACTCACACACATATTCTTATAAGGTAAGGGGGAGTTGTGACTGCAGATAGAACTAACATCACTGACCTTGAGACGGAGAGCATCCTGGACATTTAGGTGTGCTTGGCATAATTACAAGTGTCCTTAAATAGGGAATGTGGAGGCAGGACAGTCAGAACAGAGAGCACAGAGAGTTGGCACCATGAGAAAGACTCAGCTGAACCTTGCTGACTTTAACCATGGAAGAGGGCCGTAAGCAAGGAAGGAAGGTAGTCTTTAGAAACTAAGGAAGCCAAGAAAATAGACACTCCCCTAAAACCTCTAGAAAGAAACACAACCCTGCTGACACCTTGATTTTAGCCCAATGAGATCCATTTTGGATTTCTGGACCCCAGGATTATAAGATAAGACTTTTGCATTGGTTTAAGCCACTAAGATAGTGGTAAGTTATTATAGCAGCAATAGGAAACAACTTGCATAAAAATAAGACCTTGTGGTTCATAATATAAATTTCTGTCCTTTTTCTCATAGATGATATTTACCAGCTTCCTGATGGTACCATCTAACTAACTGAGTATCCAGGTACCTGAATAAGCTCCCACCCTCTACCTGGAAATGTTAATGGCTGTGTTTATAAATCATCTACTTCAAAAGCTTTGAACTCCACTTACGTGATTCTCTTTTTTCACCTCTGCTTCAGCCAAAAACCCACTGAAATGTTGTGAAGTGATTGGCCTCCAACTAATAAAAAAAAAAAAAAAATGCAAAAACCTAACAAAACAAAGATAGCCTGGCATTTTCATTAACCTTCCATGTCACAAATATCAATTGTCAAAATTTTTACAGTCTGACCATGACCTCCTAGCCTTCTAAATTGCTAAGGCCCATGTTCCCATCTCTTAATGTGCTGGTACCCTGGCTTCCAATGTATGATGCTGTTCAGTCCCTAAATCATGTCCAACTCCTTGCAATCGTACGGACTGCAGCACCCCAAGCTTCCCTGTCCTTCACTATCTCCCTGAGTTTGCTCAAACTTATATGCATTGAATCAGTGAAGCCATCCAACTATCTCATCTTCTGTCACCCCTTTCTCCTTCCCTCAATCTTTCCCAGCATCAGGGTCTTTTCCAGTGAGTTGGCTCTTTGCATCAGGTGGCCAAAGAACTGGAGCTTCAGCTTCAGCATCAGTCCTTCCAGTGAATATTCAAAGTTGATTTCTTTTAGGATTAACTAGTTTGATCTCCTTGCTGCCCAGAGGACTCTCAGGAGTCTTCTCAAGACAACACCACAATGTATGCATGCTAAATCATTTCAGTCATGTACAACTCATTGCAACCCTGTGGACCATAGCCCACTAGACTCTTCTGTCCATGGTATTCTCCAGGCAAGCATACTGGAATGAGTTGCCATGCCCTCCTCTAGGGAATATTCCCAACTCATGGTTTGAACACATGCCTCTTACATCTCCTGCATTGGCAGGTGGATTCTTTACTATTAGCGCCTACTGGGAAGCCACAATGTACAGTGTCAATTTCTGTGGCATAAATATTCCCAACAAAGCTTTTTAGCAAAACTACCAACACGAGGCATTGAAACTGAGTTGAAAAGAAGGGTGTACAACCAATTCTTGGGAGCCCCTAGGGCCTAGTCTGTCACTGTGCTAAGTGCCACCCCCAAATCCCCCACATTTTCCCTCTCTGAGAAATCCTATATATAGCCTTTCTCTTCCATTTTCCTGTCTTAACCTCCCATGTGATGACATGGATTTACTCTCTTTGAAGCTTTATCAGCAACTTACACTCAAGAATATTCAAATCTGGAATCCCTATAACAATCTACACTTTGTCTCCACTCGGAGGTTTGAGAGCTGGGTGGAAAAGGACTCAACTGGTTGGATTAGCATCTCTAGAAATGGACAGAGTCTCCTTGTTTTAGAGTTCTCGATGTTGTTGATTCACACTCTGGCTTTAGCATTGCTGGCTCTTCATTTATTGCCCTTGAGAACCTCAATTGATCACCTCAAATCCAGTCTCCTGCCTCACCACCATACACACGTTGAAAGTCTCAGCACTGATATCAGCAAGAATATGAAGGTCTTTGGGGAAATCATTCAACCTTATGTTCTGACCCTCTCAGAATTTCTTCTTCACGCATCTTCATTTCAGTGTTTTACCTCCAACTACAGGAGGTATTTTTCATCCTGTGTGAAGCCCACTCCTTCACTTTGACTCATATCCTCAGCACTTGCATCTCTCGGAATTTCCTTCATCAGCGGAGTCCTTTCTACACTCCTTGCAGACTGAACCTCTTCTTTCAGTGCTAAACATCTTCTGGTCTCTTCCAACTCTGAAAAAATAAAATTTCTTTGCATCAACATCTTCCTTTCCTGTTATCATGTCTTTCTCTCGTGTAGGATTCTAGAGAGTTACCCACACAAGGCAGAACATTTTCTTTTCTGGTTCATTTGGTTTTCCCCTCATTTTTCATTTCTAGCCAATTCTCAAGTCTTACCATCCTCTCCACTCCCACCTCCAACACACAGACCAACCCCCCCCCCCCACCCCGCACACACACACAAACACACTCACATGTTAAACTACTGTGATTTCTACGAATTGTGACTTTACCTTCTTTCCTTCATCTGTGGTCTTTTCCCTCTATCCATTTTTTAAAGGTGTTCATATTAGCAAATACCTCTCTATTATAAAGTTCTTCTGGGCAGTATTATCCACTTGTATGGTTTTAACTATTCTTTAATGAGAATGATACCCAAATACATATCTCCACCCCATTTTTTCCACTTTTTACATGAATACTATATGAGAACCTCCAATCCAAAGGATCAAAACTAAATTCAATTTTTCTTCTCTTCAAACCTACTTGCCTTCCTCTATTATCTGTCTCACCTGTGAGAACCAGTATCCATTCAGGTAAGAAGCGTGGAAGTTACCTTTGAACCCTTCCTCCCGTCTGTAGCATTTCCATGCCCAGCCAACCATGAAGCCCTAAATATTTATCGAACCTATGAATTTTCCCCCTTACTAAGACTTTAATTATTTTTATGAGAATTATTGCAGAGCTTTCTCACGAATCTCTTTTTGCTGTTGTTTAGTTGCCAAGTCATGTTCGATTCTTTTGTGACCCCATGGGCTGTAGCCCACCAGGCTCCTCTGTCCGTGGGATTTTCCAGGCAAGAATACTGGAGTGGGTAGCCATTTCCTTCTGCAGGGGGTCTTTCTGATCCAGGGATCGAACCTGCATTTCCTGCATTAATTGGTAGACGGATTCTTTACCACTGAGCCACTAGGGGACCCGGAGAATACTGGAGTGGGTAGCCTACCCCTTCTCCAGTGGATCTTCCCAACCCAGGAATTGAACAAAACCAATCAACCAATCAATCACTATATCTTATATTTAAAAAAATGCTTAGTGACTCTGCCTGGCCTACATGGTGAAGTATGAGCTTTGATCACATCAGAAAGATCCCCACTCTCCTGCTCCCTGTTTTCTTTTCCTCTGCTGCACCTTATCTCAGACCCAGTGTGCCAGCACTCCTGAACTTTAACAAGCCCCCCCTCACACTATGCTAAATTCACCTCTACATTGATGCAAAGTTTTCTCTACTAGGAGTCCCTTGTGCATGCATGCTAAGTCATTTCAGTCATATCTGACTCTTTGCAACCCCATGGACTGTAGCCCACCAAGCTCCTCTGTCCATGGTATTCTCTAGGCAAGAATACTGGAGTGGATAGCCATGCCCTCCTCCAGGAGATCTTCCCAACACAGTGATTGAACACACATCTCTTGTGTCTCCTGCATTGGCAGGTGGGTCTTTACCACTAGTATCACCTGGGAAATCTGGGAAGCCTAGGAGTCCCTTACTCCTTATGCATTTGGTTGGCTGTTTCATACCTGACTTCACACCTACCTGAACACCCCTGTGAGCTCTCTGGGCTTCCTCTGTACTATGAGCTAAGCATTCCACTCTTTTGAAATCTTTTGCTTACCTGTTTGTCTTATAGAATTAAGCTATCGCCTAGCAAGGAGGAGGTCATATTAATAATGAAGACTACAGCCCAGAACTTGGTACACACTCTGTAAATACTGGTTATATTTGATGTGGTACTATTAAACATCATTAAACTCTCTCCAGCACCAGCACAGAATTCTTGATGAATGTTGAACAATTAATAAGTGTGCTGAATGAAATCAACATTCCTGTGGCTTCTAATATATCAATAAGAGAGGAAAAAGGAAGGATGGCAGGGAGGAAGCAAAAGGTAGCAATAAGCTTTCTAATTGATTTTCCCTTTAAACTAGCAATTCTACTGGAGAAAGGGTCAATGTCAGGGTGAATGTAACAGAGAAGATGAAAGGAGTACACTGAAGACTGATTCAAACACCATTCTGTCCAAGACTTACACCAAGGCTGTCCACGGTATACTTAGTAGTGTCTGACTGTTTGCGACCTGTTGAACTGCAGCCCGCCAGGCCCTACTGTCCATGAAGTTTTCACAGCAAGAATACTGAAGTGGGTAGCCATTTCCTACTCCAGTACACCTGACCGTGAAAGTGAAAGTTGCTCAGTCGTGTCTTCAGTTCAGTTCAGTTCAGTCGCTCAGTTGTGTCTGACTCTTTGTGACCCCATGGATTACAGCACGCCAGGCTTCTCTGTCCATCACCAGCTCTGGAGCCTACTCAAACTCATGTGCATCATGTCGGTGATGCCATCCAACCATCTCATCCTCTGTCATCCCCTTCTCCTGCCACCTTCAATCTTTCCAAGCATCAGGGTCTTTTCCAGTGAGTCAGTTCACATCAGGTGGCCAAAGTATTGGAGTTTCAGCTTCAGCATCAGTCCTTCTAATGAATATTCAGCATTGATTTCCTTTAGGATGGACTGGTTAGATCTCCTTGCAGTCCAAGGGACTCAAGAGTCTTCTCCAACACCACAGTTCAAAAACATCAATTCTTCGGCACTCAGCTTTCTTTATAGTTCAACTCTCACATCCATACATGACTACTGGACAAACCATAGCTTTGAGTAGATGGACCTTTGTTGGCAAAGTAATGTCTCTGCTTTTTAATATGCTGTCCAGATTGGTCATAGTTTTTCTTCCAAGGAGCAAGTGTCTTTTAATTTCACGGCTTCAGTCACCATCTGCAGTGATTTTGGAGCCCCCCAAAATAAAGTCTCTCACTGTTTTCATTGTTTCCCCATCGATTTGCCATGAAGTGATGTGACCAGATGCCATGATCTTAGTTTTTAGTTGTGTCTTGGTGGATACCAAATACTTTTTAAGCAGTGAACTTTGTGCTATTTTCAGTGAGGCTTAGACCAAGGTCCATTGCTGTTTCTTCCTTCAGCCAGAAGAGGGAGAGATAGAGCACAGTCTTTGGTTGGCAACTTTACACCAATTTAGGACATAACTTCCTTTCCTTTCCCAAGCGGCTTTCCGGGAGGCTTAGTGGTAAAGAATCTGTTTGCTAATGCCTGCAAATGCAGGAGACATGGGTTTGATCCCTGAATTGGGAAGAAGCCCTGGATAAGGAGATGGTAATTCACTCCAGTATTCTTACCTGGGGAAGTCCCGTGGACAGAGGAACCTGACGGGCTTCAGTCCACGGGGTTGCTAAAGATTGGGACACTACTGAGCAACTAAACAACAACTTCCTTTCCCAAGCACCTTTTGTTTGTCCAAGCTGGTCTACCTCTAGGGGGATTTCTGTTATCCATTATGCTGTTTACTATCTCACCATTACATATTCACTGCTACCCATGGCAATTTTTCTTCTGTCAAAACAGGCAAAATGTTAAAAAAAAAAAAAAAAAAAAAAGTGTTTTTAATGGTAAGATAAGGCTAAAACCCATGGGTTAATTGTGCATTCAGTTCATTATAAAGCCAAGGGTGAGTAGATACACCAAAGTTTATTTTAAAATCCTTTCTGCCTAATCTTCATTGGGCAATGGAAATATACAGATCTTCTAAGCTCTTTTTCACTTCTTCCCCACTCCCCATCAATTCTGTCATTGCTAGTACATGAGTCAACCAGCCTCTTAAATCACTGTGTGCTTTTAGTGTCATTTCCAGTTTGCAGCTCTGCAAACAACTCAGTTGTCAGAGGAGACAGATCTGGGCGTAATATCACTTGCAAATGATTTACTCCATAAAGTACATAAAAATGCATTTTGAACTCCTAAGCTTATTATTTCCATAGTAAACAATGGTGTAAAGAGAACTCTCTTAATTTGCTCTCAGTGTGAGAAGTGTCAAGGGGAAGTCATATTACATTTACCATCTTTTGCTTTATCGGTTAACTAATAGGGTTGATGAGGGAAAAGCCACTTGTATTAAGTGATTGGAAATAATCTCACTGTGAAGACATGTTGAAGACAGGAAGCCAGACTCCAGAGGAAACTAATCTCTCTCCATTTCCTTTATTTCTCCTAAATGGCTTTTTGTTTTCTTTTGCTTTGTTAGCGTGGCACTGTTTTGTGAAGCCTAAATGAAGCTGGGTGCAATTCTTTTAAGATGTTTCGCTACAGAAAGGGAGAAAGAGTCGTTTAAGAGAAGTGGACAAATGATTGCCTGCCAAAATTTTTCCATGAAGCCTAGTTGACATTTTGGGTAAGACTATTCTTTACTGAGACAGGCTGTGCCTCACACTCCTAGGCATTTAGCATCTTTGTTTCTCACCTATTAAATACCAAGAGCATGCTATCATTATCATAAGAGTCAGTTGCACACATTTTCAAAGAGTTTTTTGAGGAGACAGAATGGCCTCCAATCGAGAAAGGCCACTGGGTGAGCGAGACTAGCGCTGACATGCACACACTGCCATGTGTAAAGTGTAAACAGCCCTTGGAAAAGACCCCAGTGCTGGGAAAGATTGAAGGCAAAAGGAGAAGGTGGTGGCAGAGGATGAGATGGTTAGATGGCATCACCGACCCAATGGATTTGAATCTGAACAAACTCCAGGAAATAGGGAAAAACAGGGAAGCCTGGTGTGCTGCAGTCCATGGGGTTGCAGGGTTGGACACGACTTAGCGAATGAACAACAACAGTATTGTGTAAAATACTTAGCTAGTGGGAAGCTGCTATATAGCACAGGGAGCTCAGTTTGGTACTCTGTGATGACCTAGAGGGATGGAATGGGAGGTTGGGAGGAGGCTCAAGAGGAAGAACACACACACACACACACACACACACACACACACACACACACAGAGCTGACTCACTCCGTTGTACAGCAGAAACTAACACATTGTAAAGCAATTTTACTCCAGTTAAAAAATAAATAAATAAAAGAAAGGCCACTTGGAAATGCCTCAAACTATGTGAGGTGATCTTGAAACTTTGTTTTACCAGAGTGTTTTAATTAATGTCACTGACAAACATGGGGATTTGCAGACATGGGAGGGCTTGAAGAAACACATGTAAAGAGGCTAGACACCACCTAGTAGGTATTTTATAAACAGCAGCTGCATTATTGTGAGGAAATATAGAAGATATAATGATGAATGAAGACTCACTCTTGTGCTCAAAGAAAAGATTACTGGAGAAAACACATACGTAAGCATGCACCTTAATGACGAAACACGTGAACCCAATGGTCAGGGATATTGGGGCTGGCAAAGAACTGAATTTAAACTGTATGAGGGCTATCTAGCTTCCCTGGTAGCTCAGCTGGTAAAGAATCTGCCTGCATTGTAGGAGACTTTGGTTCAATCCCTGGGTTGGGAAGATCCCCTGGAGAAGGAAATGGCTACCCACTCTAGTATTCTGGCCTAGAGAATTCCATCAACTGTATAGTCCATGGGTTCCCAAAGTGTCGGACATGACTGAGTGATTTTTACTTTCACTTTCACTTGTCCAGCTTCTAGATCTTAAATGAGCACTCATGCTACTGTGGAGTGAAATTATGGCTCTAATCTGGTAAAGTGTGAAAAGTGTTAGTCCTTGAGTTGTGTCTGAGTCTTTGCGGCCCTGTGGACTATAGCCCGTGGGATTCTCCAGGCAAGAATCCTGGAATGGGTAGCCGTTTCCTCTTCCAGGGGCTCTTCCCAACTCAGGGATCGAACTGGGTCTCCTGCATTATACATGGATTCTTTAAGGTGTGAACCACCTGGGAAGCTCTCCTGATACCAACTACATACTGGATTGGCCAAAAAGTTCATTTGTAACACTTTGCAGAAAACCCCAAGTGAACTTTTTGGCCAAACTAGTAATTTCCATCCAACGTTTGAGGTGAAAACAGAGATGAATGGATTAGTTTATCGGAAAGTTCAGCCTACCAGCTAATACTTAAGTATAGCCAGAGAGGAAAATTCAAAATTGCCTTAGGAAATTAATTTTAAATCATTTTAAATCTCCATCAACAGGAAAACTTTTTCCTTTTGAATAAAATAAACAATGACTTTATTGCACTTCAAATTCTTATGAATATTTCCGTTCAATACCTACTTAATCCCTAATGTTTCACATGCCAGTGTTTTTAATACAATTTTGATTCCCAGACTCATATGTACCTTTGGCTTATCTAATAACATTTCACATTCTTTCTGTTCTTTTTCTCTCTGTATGTTTTGTTTATGACTGTGACTCCTACTTCTATTGCTATTTGTAAGGTATTTTAGTATTTATTTTTATCCTTTTACATAAACCCACACACTTAGTGTGATTTTATGTAACACACATATTTACTGAATGCATGCCACAAGAAGCTAGAATATTTATTTATTGCTTTGAAGAACTAGGATGTCTAATAATAAGGTTATATCAGTATAAGTTATAAATATAACATAAAAAGAAATAAGAAAGTACAGGTTGGTGAAATTCTCAAATAATTGTAAATATACCCTGTTCTAGAATCAGTTGCGTCTCTGGGCATTTTTAAAACTGAAGTTTACCATTTTAGTTGCTTTCAATTGGGGAATATTCAATACCATAGCATGTTTGATACAGTAAATTGAAACAATTCCCTGAGATACTTAGTCTGATTTTTCTTCTACTCTTGTTACTGGAAGGAAAAATGCAAAAAGAACAACAAAAAGACAGCAAATAATCCAGTTTTAAATTATATGTAATATGCAACACTTCAACCTTATCTTAGACTCAGTAACTTAGAGTATTTCAAGTTTATAAACTATACAATGAAAAAAAAAGGATGGAGATTTCAAAGAAATCTGACTTAATGATGTAGCAAGCAGCCAGCTGTTACCTGCAGTTCCTTTTCAGAATAAAGTATTGATTTGACAGTGGTTGGTTACCCAAAGAGAGTATCTTGGCATCCAAGGAATATAGAATTTCACTGCAGTGAAATCTGATCTCTCAGGACCCATTTCTCTCTGCAAATCCAAGGGAACCATATGGCCATTAACATCCGGGGCTGTGGAATCTGATGGCACTGGGTTCAAATCCCTGTGACTACCACATAATTGTCTGAAGGCCAAGTTCTTTGTCTTCTTCAGTAGCATATTTTGACATTCAAGCATGATCTTCTCACTGAGCTTAGTGCATCCTCAGATTCCTCTTAACATAGCACTCCAGCAGAATTAGATGGCTGAATATTATGGCCAAAATATAGTAACTAGGTACATTATCTGCTGGTCACCAAAACATTTCCTCTATCCTATCTTCCATTCCTATATTAACAGCCACCACAATATCAGGATAACACATGCCCATCTCTCACTCACCACGTGCCAGACATGATCTAAGTCTTTCAGGTGCATATGTGTGTGTGTTCAGTTACATCCAACTCTTTGCGACCCCATGGACTGTAGCCTGCTAGGCTCCTCTGTCCATGGGATTTTCCAGGGAAGAATGTTGGAGTAGGTTGCCATTTCCTCCTTCAGGGGATTTTCCTGACCCAGGGATTGAACCTGTGTCTCCTACATTGCAGGCAGATTCTTTACCATGGAGCTATTGGGGAAGTCCAGTTCTTCTGGCATAATATGCCAATTCATTAATTCCTTTGGGGCAAGTTGAATGCTTGATTCTGAGATCTGGTGACAATAAAATCTAAATTATTCACAAATAACGCTTAGACAGTATGAGTCAATAACTTAAAATGAACAACTAAAGCACAGGATAAAATTCTCTTATTAGAGTGGAGTTAGAAAAAGAAATGTGGTACTAAGTAGCAGGCATCTTTTATAACTTTACATACTCAGCTGGTGCAGCGAACCCCACCTCCTATCCCGCACACATTTTAGATAAAATATAATAACAACAATAAACCTATATCTATATCTGATATCATCACATTTAGTATCACTTTATCTCTAATATCATGTTATATCTCTTATCTCTTATTTGTGTGCTCAGTCACTCAGTCATGTCTGACTCTTTGCAACCCCATGGACTGTAGCCTGCAAGGCTCCTCCATCCATAGAATTTTCCAGGCCAAGAATACTGGAGGGAGTTGCCATTTCCTACTTCAGGGGATCTTCCCAACATAGGAATTGAACCCCAGTCTCCTACATCTCCTGCATTGGCAGGCAGGTTCTTTATATATCTCATATGATCTATCTTATTTTATGTCTCTATCTATATTTATGGCTAAGTGTTTGCCTATATTTTAGCTTGAATCCATACCTGAATCGGGGTCTATAATTTGTAGTAGAAAACTGTCCTCTCTACTAGATGATTGTACTCCCCTGGTTAGAAAAATTGTCTTCAGGCAGAGTCAAGGATGTTTGCAGTAAGCAGTCTTTGAGCATGTAGATACAAGTTTCAGAAAATGTGGGAAGCCTCTACTTCTGGGACCATACTCAGCAATCAAGTGAGAAAAAACTCATAGTTGTTGGTCTAAGAGATTATATTGATTTTTCAATAATTTGAACTTTACGAGTTAATTTAGTTGTGCTCATACATGGCCAAAGGCAACAATGAAATGGAAAACAGTAATAGTCATATTACACCTACACTAATGGCTAACACAGATTTCTCTTAAGAGTGTTTTCTTAACAACTATAACAAATGTGTATAATTCCAACTGGATTAGCCAAATGGAATTCTGCCAATTTTCAAGAATTAGAGAGTCATGCCCAGAAATAGGGTATTTTATTTTATTTGGGGGAAGGATTTCCTCAACAAGAACACAAGACAAACTAGCAGAGTTGTGCATGACCCTCACTCATCAGCCCAGGTCTGACAGTATTATGCCACTCTCGTGCCTTCCTACCTTCTGACTTTGGTTTGTTTTCTGAGTGGAAAAACCCCATTTCTGACAACTTTTTGGAAGCAGAGGTATCGTAAAACCAACAGAACAACTTCATGATCTGTTGTGGTCCATTGACTAATTGTTCTGAAACTGGGACACAGCTTCTGGGCCAGGCGTCACAAAGACACGGAGACATAGAAAGAGCTACCTACAATCTTGAAAATCTCTTAAGTGATGTGCCTGAGGCTCTTCTCCTAACTGAGTACTGAAAGTTGTCAAATCTGACTTGTAGTTCCCATGATTCATCCTGGGGAAAGCCATCATTCATGTTTCATTTTTTTCAATAGATGAGAAGTTCAAAACTGTTGATTTAACATGCAGATGTTCACATCAGTTGAATTATCCTCTAATGGCACTTTTCATAAAATATTTTTTAAATCTTTATCAGTCATGATTCTTTAACATTTACTATAAAACTCATTTTTAATATTGCTCCTGTGATCTGTATTAACATTTGCTGTGAACATTGGGTAAAAAATTATTGGGGCTTGACATTGACATTTCTTAGTGAAATATTTGTCAGGAGGGAGAGTTTTAGCAGTTGATTAGTGAATGCACCTGAAAATATCATTTTGTATTTGTTTCCACTTGCCCACAGGATAAAGTCACCCCAACCCCTTCCTACATGTCAGGGCGTTCACAATCTGGACTCAAGTTCTTTCTGCTTGCCTCCCACCACTCTCTGCCTCTCCTTCTGTTAAATTGCAAACTGAACTTGTAATTTGTGGCTCTAAAATCTCCCTATATTTGCCCATGAAAATCCCTCTGCCTGAAGTTTCCTTCTTATCCGCGTTTTAAACTTTATTTTATACTGGAGTAAAATTGATTTACAATGTTGTGTTAGTTTCAAGTGTATAGTATACTGATTAGTTAAATACATATATCTGTAAAGACACTTGCTACTTGGAAGGAAAGCTATGACAAAGCTTGTTGTTCAGTTGTTCAGTTGTGTCTGACTCTTTGCGATCCCATGGACTGCAGTACTCTGGGTTTCCCGTCCTTCACTGTCTCCTGGAGTTTGCTGAAACTCATGTCCATTGAGCCAAGAGAATGTACTGGTCACAGCAAACACCTTCTTCCAACTATGCAAGAGGCAATTCTACGTATGGACATCACTGGATGGTCAATACCAAAATTAGATTGATTTTTATATTCCTTCCAGTTGAAGACGGAGAAATTCTATACAGTCAGCAAAAACAAGACTGGGAGCTTACTGTGGCTCAGATCACAAGCTCCTGATTGTAAAATTCAGACTTAAGTTGAATATAATAGGGAAAGCCTCTAGGCCATTCAGGTATGACAAACCTAGATAGCATATTAAAAAGCAGAGATATCACTTTGCAGACAAAGGTTCATATAGTCAAAACTATGGTTTTTCCAGTAGTCATGTATGGATGTGAAATTTGGACCATAAAGAAGGCTGACTGTCGAAGAATTGATGCTTTTGAATTGTAGTGCTGGAGAAGACTCTTGAGAGTCGCTTGGACTACATGGAGATCAAATCAGTCAATCCTGAAGGAAATCAGTCCTGACTATTCGTTGGAAGGACTGATGCTGAAGCTGAAGCTCCATTACTTTGGCCACCGGATGTGAAGAGCTGACTCGTTGGAAGAGACCCTGTTTCTGGAAAAGATTGAAGCCAAAAGGAGAAGGGGGCAGAGGATGAGATGGTTAGATAGCATCACTGGCTCAATGGACATGAATCTAAGCCAAATCCAGGAGACAGTGAAGGACAGCGAATCCTGGTGTACTGCAGTCTGTGGAGTCACAAAGAGTCAGACAAGATTTAGCAAATAAACGGCAACAAAAGTTCTTTCTTAGATTCTTTTCTCATATAGGTTATTACAGAATATTGACTAGAGTTCCCTGTGCTATACAGTAGGTGCTTGTTGGTTATCTATTTTGCATATGGTAGTGTATATATGTTAATCCCAAACTCCTAATTTAAGTCTCTCCCTTTGGCCAAGCATAATTTTGTTTTCTAAGTCTGTGAGTCTGTTTTGTAAATAAGTTCATTTGTGTCATTTTTAGAGTTCATATGTAAGTGATTTCATATGATATTTGTCTTTCTCTGACTTACTTCACTTAACATGATTAGAAAAAATAGCTCTCCTAAAGCTATGCTCAAACATCACTTCTTCTGATAAATCTGTCATCATCCATCTTTCATCATCACTTCCTCTCCTGGACTCCCTAAAAACTCTTACTACTCCTTTCTAGTATGTTCTTTTAAACACCCTATTAACCTGATTGTCTCTGCCACTAAATTATGACCTTGTGAAAGATGGGTCCTCAAGACATATCATATTAAGATATGATAGGGATATTAACCCTAAACAACAAGCATAGTATCTGGCACATGTGGCCATTCTTAGTAGACAATCAAATGTGTGTCAATTATGTAAGGAACCATAAAGATGTGCAAAGCTTTATCAGCCTCACATTAGGCTTCAACAGAGCTAAGAGAAATAGGACCAGGTGTTTATTAAATTTTTAATATGTGGCTGACATTGCATTAAGTGCTTCACATATGAAGCAAAATAACACTCTGAAATATTAATCTTTGCACTTTGCTTTCTAGTGTTTCTTGTACTTGACTCTTCTCTAGGTGGGTCAATGGCATCCATTTCGCTTTACAGAGACTTAGAATCATTTTAAAAGGGAAAAATGAAGGAAGAAACTATATTTGAATGTTAAAACTTTCTAAACAGCCTCTTGGGTTCCTTAACAGGAATAACATCTTGAAAGCCAAAATTTTCCATTTGAAATAAAATGATTTTTTTTAAGGGAAGGAAAAGCTATTGGGATAGCACAAAGGAAGCGGGGCATTGTGTTTATGTCACAATAGATTTGGAAAGAGAAGGTGAGAAGGCCCAGCCTAGTTCACTGCCAGAGTGATAAGATGGGAATTAACTTGACTGGGGCCAGAGATGATGGGAAAAGCAAGAAAGGTTTTGACCTTGGTGGAGGTCAATGAGTTAGAATCTGAGGGACCCACAGAAGGAGGTTTAGGCCAGCACTGTTGTCCTTTGAGCTTTTCTCTCCCCTGGGAAGGTCATATCACTGCATCTTAGGGTTGGAACATCCCATTAGGGTTCAGGTTAAACTCTTCCCCTAGTCTATCTTTTCCTCATTGTCATCTCCCAGTCACAACTCTCTAAATACAGCTATCTCCCATGGATCCCCAGCAGAAATGATTTCCTTCTGCTGTGTGGAAAGAAGTCTGTGACCTGGACTTTTCCAAAGTACTCATCCAAACTCTTTAGCAAAGAGGTGCCCATTTTAAAAGTCTTGACTCTAGTCCTAAAATGGAGGGTGAGGTCTCTGAAATCTAGAAAGGCACTTGTGATGTGACCAGGAAAATCCAAGTCATATGTGCTTGTGTAGGACTGGACAGTGATTAAGACATATCCTGTACAAAAGAAGAGTTTTATTTAATTGGCACAATAGTAATATGATATAAAAATTACCATCTGAATTTTAAAGGTAAGTAAACTGAGGCCTTATGGCAGAAAGTGAAGAAGAACTAAAGAGCCTCTTGATGAAAGTGAAAGAGAAGAGTGAAAAAGTTGGCTTAAAACTCAACATTCAGAAAACTAAGATCATGGCATTCGGTCCCATCACTTCATGGCAAATAGATGGGGAAACAGTGGAAAGAGTGGTTGACTATTTTTCTGGGCTCCAAAATCACTGCGGATGATGATTGCAGCCATGAAATTAAAAGACTCTTGCTCCTTGGAAGGAAGGTATGCTAGACAACATATTAAAAAGCAGAGACATTACTTTCCCAACAAAGGTCCATCTAGTCAAGGCTATGGTTTTTCCAGTAGTCATGTATGGGTGTGAGAGTTGGACTATAAAGAAAGTTGAGTGCAGATGAATTGATACTTTTGAACTGTGGTGTTGGAGAAGACCCTTGTGAGTCCCTTGGACTGCAACAAGATCCAACTAGTCCATCCTGAAGGAGATCAGTCCTGGGTGTTCATTGAAAGGACTGATGTTGAGGCTGAAACTCCAATATTTTGGCCACCTGATGTGAAAAGCTGACTCATTTGAAAAGACCCTGATGTTGGGAAAGATTGAAGGCAGGAGGAGAGGGGGATGACAGAGGATGAGATGATTAGATGGCATCACCGACTCAATGGACAGGAGTTTGGGTAAACTCCAGGAGTTGGTGGACAGGGAGACCTGGTGTGCTGAGGTTCATGGGGTCACAGAGTCAGACACAACTGAGCGACTGAACTGAACTGAACTGAAACCAAAGCCCAAAAAGTTTAATAATTTATCCAAGATCATACCATTTGAAGTGTCATAATAAGAGCACAAGCATAAGCAGACATGATTCCACCATACTGCGTTGTTTGGTCTCTATTTTTTTAAAAAAAGCTAGAGAGTGAATATGTTTGTGTGTGTGTGAGTGTATGCTTGTGTATGCATGTATGCTAGTGTGAGGCTGATGTTCATTCTATCTGTGGGCAGATTGACAGATTTCTTCATGCCTGTCTTTTCCACACTGAGAACTTGTTTAAAAATACAGTGAGTCCACAGCCATCCTTCCTTACTTTCTTCCTTCTCTTTTCTCTTCATTTCTCTCTTTCTCTTTTCTCTCCCCATTTTCTAGGGTCACAGTTCATTGCTAAGCCAAGGAGAAGAGTGTATTTAGAGCAACACTAATGATTCTGGCCACTAACAGGGAATCTGATCTTCTGGGCTCTTTTCCCAGATCTCCTACTGTGTGATTTTAAACTTGATGAAGCTCCTGTTTATCCAACTGTAAAATACAGGTAATACATTCCTACCTCATGAGGGCTGAGGAACAATACTGTCATGTAGAGTGCTTTATGATCCATAGACAAAAGGTAGAATCAGTGACAGCTTATATGGAAAGTGTTTTCAAACTCACCTTGCCCTCTTCTTTCTCTTGGCATCGCTACTATGCTAGAGGTGAAGCTGTAAAATGACTCCTTTGGAGATGCACAGAATACTCAAGAAGCTTATCATTATTATGTAAAATGTTTCTCTTCAATGCAAGGAGACAATATATTCTAATAAAAATATATGATGTGATATTAAGAACAGAAATTCTGAAGTCTTATTACCTCTGAGTGTCCACAAATTAATATTTTTAATTAGCTTTGGCTACAAAAGACACAAATCCAATTTCAACCAATTTAGTGACCCTTAAGAAATCCTGGGCCATGCCACTTAATCTCTCAAAGTCAAAATCAAATATGGATCAAATAAATGTGTCTGTTCTTTTTAGATGTACTTGAGTTGTTTCCTTCATTTGAATAATAAGCTAGAAAAAAAGAATCAAGATAAAAAGCGTATTTTTCTAGATGGAAGATGAATGGATGATGGCTTTCCCGATGTGCTGACTTCTGTCACTTTCATGTTCAGTGACAGGCACCATATGAATGATTCCACTCGGTTGATTCTGGAGAGTTCCACAGTGAACAGATTGTTGGAGCTGCAGTTGGACTAGCCTGCCACTGCAGCTCACCACAGTGTCGGCATGAAGAAGAGTGCACTTGTTTATTCCTGAAAATGCAACTGGCTTGCCAGAAATTTCATTTTAGCAATTTTAAAGCCAGCACATTTGAACATTAATGAGAACAATTGCTTTTCATTCTGTCTTGGTCAAAGAAGGCTGCAGGGTATGAATACATATTTTTGAAATCTAATTTGGGGCAGAGAGAGGGAAAAACATTATAGGAGGGTTTCCCATTCATGAAAAAAAAAAAAAAAAAGAAAATAAATATGACTAATAAACTATTCCTCAAACTATTTATGCCCCTGAATCAACTCATCATCATCATATCGGACTCAGAACTCCTGGTAACAGAGGCTTGAAGCTTGGTAGTTATTATTGGGTCATTCTTTTGTTACACATAAATGCCAGCTTGTGTACCATGATTTTGACACATACAGAATTCATCAAATTTATCTCTTACTATCCACATCCTCTACCCTATCACAAAATCTACTAATATCACAGACTTTTAACTGGTTCCCAGATTCTATTCTTTCTCTGTGCTGAAGCATCCTATGCATGCTGCTAGACTAATCTTTATAAAAATTGCTCTCATTCATAATAGTCAAGAGTTCCGATTTTTCTCCCAAATAAAGATTATGATCCTTAGTGTGGAACCCAAATCCTTCCTCAATCTGCTGCTGCTGCTGCTAAGTCACCTCAGTCGTGTCCGACTCTGTGCGACCCCATAGATGGCAGCCCATCAGGCACCCCATCCCTGGGATTCTCCAGGCAAGAACACTGGAGCGGGGTGCCATTGCCTTCTCCCTCCTCAACCTAATACCACCTAATTTCCAGCTGTCTTTAATTCAGGCACGTTCTACTGCCTTAAAGTGAGGTTAACTCCTCCAGGCAAACCCTGTGCTTTAGTCACTTTCTTCCATCCTTCTGTTACCTTCTTTCGGAATGTTAGTGTCTCTGCTGTTTGTGACCAGATCCTACTTTGTCCTTAAAACCTAAGCCGTAGCGCATTCTATTCAACAGTGACTTGATGAATGTCTCCTGTTCTCCAGGTTCTGTTCCAAGTGCTCCAACATGGTCCTTTAATTATTTTTCCAGGTTGAAATAATACTTCTTTAAATTCTCATGTCATGCTCTCTGTACTTCTCCCTGCTTTGTGATGTGGTTAAGAGAAGAGATGCTTCACTGTCTTGAAAGGGTTGGCACCTTTCTGATGACAGTCTATGAGGGTTTAAAGTCTCCATAAAGCCCAAGTCCAACTCTTTGCGACCCATTGGACTATAGCCCGCCAGGCTCTTCTGTCCATGGAATTTCTCAGGCAAGTATACAGGAGTGGGTTGATATTTCTCTCTTCAGGGATCTCTCCAGAAGATCTCTCAACCCAGGGATCAAACCCACATCTCCTGTGTCTCCTGCATTGCAGGCAGATTCCTTATCTGCTGAGCCATCTGTGAAGCCCCAAAGAGAATCTAGCATATAGTAAGCAAAGGCTTCATAAAGATTTTTTAATTGAAAAAAAAAAAAAAAAAGGCACAATATTGTCTGTGAGACATGGCAAAATCCAGAGCAAATATTTGAAGTAGAAAGCTGTAAAATTATGAATGCAGCTGATTTTTATTTTATTAGTCAACTTCAATGAATACTTCTAAATTGTTGGTTTTGTTTTAAATTTATATGCTGAAAATGAGGCAAGTTTATTCAATCTTCTGAAAACCAAAGTGAATTTGGCATGTTTGTGTGTGAATACCTTTATCTTAATACACATACAAAACATAAATCAGACTTATATTTCAGAAAACTTATATGCAAATTTGTACTTGAGTAGATAAGGAATGAGTAGTTTTTCATCCTGTTTTTATCTATTTAACTTTTACAAAAAGCAAATTTAAATGAATATGTGTTTTCAGTGAAATGAGTAATACTTATTAATATACTAATGTTATACTTGGGATATAGTAAGACTTTGTATCTCTACGAGAAAATTGAAGATTTTCTTCAGATAATGTGGACTTAAATTTTATAAGAGCTATAGGGTTTTGATACATAGAGTACAATCTTTGGGCAGGAAGCTTTAGCTTAAGTCTGGGTCTAACATCATTAGCAATTATTTATGACCCAGCAATCCCACTCCTGGGCATATAACTGGAGAAAATCATAGTTCAAAAAGATACATGCAACCCAATGTTCATTGCAGCACTGTTTACAATAGCCATTATGTGAAAGTGATCTAAATGTCCATCAACAGAGGCATGGAGAAAGAAGATGTGGTACATATATACAATGAAATATTATTCAGCCATAGAAAAAGAATAAAATAATGCCATTTGCAGCAATGTCAATGGACCAAGAGATTGACATATGGAGGGAAGTAAGTTAGACAGAAAAAAACAAATATCTTGTGATATTTTTAATATATGGAATGTAAGAAAATGGCACAAATGAACCTATTTGCACAACAGAAATAGAGTCACATGTGTAGAAAACGAATTTATGGTTACCAACGGGGAAAGGAGGGGGGATAAATTGGGAGATTGAGATTGATATATATGCACTGCCATATATAAAATAGACAAGCAATAACTACTTATTATTAAGTAAATAAGTAAAAACTATTGTGGAGCACAGAGAGCTCTACTGAGGAGTCTGTAATGACCTATATGGAAAAGAGAATCTAAAAAAGAGTGGATCTATGAATACATTTAACTGATTCACTTTGCTGCACAGGAGAAACTAACAAAACATTATAAATTAACTAGACTCTAATAAAAATTAATTAAAAAGAAAAGAAATGCAACTGCATCAATGCCACCCCTGCCACATGGAATTTATCTCTCTGAGGATGGAACTCAGAGAGCTGGATTTTAGACAACCTTGCAAGTGATTCTGATACTTGCTAAAACTTGAAAAGGAGGGAGAATTAAATTCAGAAGCCCTTTGCATGACTGAAATTAAACATGTAAATTAAAGGAGGTGACAATGTGCCTTAAACCAGGAATTATCAGAGTTTTAGGAAAAGGGAACCAAGTGTTATTTTATACAAATAGGATTCAGTTACAGTTGCATATATTGCTCAGGACTTCGTCTCATAAAGCCACCTGATGTCATTTTGCCGGAGAAGAAAAGATGAAAGCTGTGTCGGAAAGGAATTTTAAAGAACTAGTATGTTTGTTATTTTTCATTTGAAGAAGATTAAAAAACTCTACATTTCTCCTTAGCAACTTTTTGCTCACCCTATGAATATGTCAACAGAACCAAGCCAAGTTAAAAGCATGGCATCCTAAGCCACTCCATTAGCTGGATAGAGAAGATTAAAAAGTAACTCGAAACACAGGCTGGCTTATTTTCCTAACCCTTGAAGTAATTCAGCTGTCCTGAAGACATTTTTTCTCATCGCTCATCTTGAATTAGTTTTCTGTCATAAGCTTCTCTGTTTAAGATGTTTGGAGAAAGTCTTATTGTTGATAATATTTTAATTAGGTGTTCCATTTGGGGACAGGATTAGTTATGTATTCAGAGGTATGAAAGTTCCTTATGGAGAAACTTCTTTAAACATGAAAGCAGACCCTGTTGAGCTTGTGACATGTTTGGGTGGGTGAAATTAAAAACTCTCTCGATGCCCTTTCTTTCCATTTTTTTCCCCTCAAGTTCACACTGATCCACCTGCTCAGAGAGTTGAATAACTAAAGAAAAAGACGTAGTAATATTACCGAGTTCCAGGCTAAATTCCAGCACAAAATAGAGAAAGGCAACAGGCAACATAGAAAATGAATCCACAAAAGCAGGAAAACCAAGCCAAAAAACCATCCAAATTTAATTTCTTCCCTCCCTCTTTCCTTCCTTCCCTAATTCTCCCTCTCTCCCTCCTTTCTTTGTGTCCTTCCTTTCTCCCTCCCTCTCTTCCTTCCTATCTTATAGCTCGTTCTCTTTCTTTTTTTTTCTTTCTCTCAGTGAGATTGTGTAAGCAATCACTTTGAAAAGAATTTAAAACAGAATAAAAGCAAACTGGATGTAAATAAAAAGAAACATTAATAAATTAGTCAATATTTCTGTCCTGTCTGGATTTTTATTTTTATCCTGCAGATGGAAAAGATCAATATAATATCATCCTGAGATTATTCTTAAAAGTGGCCATAAAATTACTATCAGAAAAGGCAATTAATACCCTTTTATTCTTACCAATCTTTGGTTGGGTTCAGTTTTTGTCTAGATTTTGAGTCTTAATTTTCGGTTGGTCAGTTTTGTATTTTGTTGTATTTATGTCTTAGTCCCAAATGCATGTGAATGTCTGTTACAAATTGTATCAACCGGGGAAGAAAAAACAAGAGAAGTTAGTGACTCCATGTATCGCAACACTGAAAAATGCCCTGGGGCTCAGGCAATGAACATGTTTTCATAATTCTCAAGAAACCAACAAAATCCTCCACTAATGGTACACAATATTTCTTTGTATAATAGGTTAGTAATGATGAGGTGATTTGCTCAGTATCTTACTCAGCTACTGAAATTTTTATATTTTTCAGATCATTGGGTATAATGGCAAAAGTAGTTTGAGTTCTTTGCATGGAAGAGTTACTAGTAATTTGAGAAAGGTAATGGATATTTTAATCACTTGGATTTCTACAGCAAATTGTGACAAGTTCATCTTCTTTGCTGTACAAAGACCTTCTAATCAGTCTTAAAGACGTATAAGTGCCTTTGCCTTTTATTTTGTACAACTTTTTACAGCAGTGTTTTTGCAAGGATTTTTTTATCACTTGTAATAGAACGTCCCATCAGAATTTATTTTTCTCAAGGAAAGAAAAGGTTTATCTTTAGTTCAAGCATTCACCACTGAACTCAAATCAGTGTTTGAATTCAGTCTATAGTTATCAAGTAAGAATTTTTAAGACCTTCATGTTAGGGTAGGTCCTTGACCCCTTTACTAAAATTGACAAAAAGATTCTTAGTAATCAGGCTAAGCACATCTAACCTTTAAAGAACATGCAAAATAACTTTCAAATGAAGGGTTTCCTTTCAATGTAAGAGCTGGAAGAGAAAATACATGATTTAAAAAAAATCTTATTATATATGATGAGCATGAAATTTTAATAACATCTCTATGGGATTATATCAGTAAAGGAGTCTAAAGATTATACAGTATTTTCAATGGAATGATACTGGTTGATGGCTTTGCACTGAATTCGTTTGAACACATATAGACCTAGTGTTTCCCAAATCAAATAATTAAAGGGATGTTAAAGTGAGAGTTTACCTGAACTTGAGACTGGTCTTAGTGATTGTGTTTGAATGGAAAGAATGCAGTGGATGTAATACTATACACCATTCAAGGCTAGATCTGAAGAGCCCAGGCAGCGACTACTGATTCTTCTCAGGGGGTAGGAGGAAACAGTTGTTTTACAATGTTGTGCTGGATTCTACTGTGCAGCAAATAAATCAGCTATGAAAGTGAGAGTGAAAGTCACTCAGTCGTGTCCAACTCTATGCGACTCCATGGCCTATACAGTCCATGGAATTTTCCAGGCTAGAATAATGGAGTGGGTAGCCTTTCCCTTCTCCAGGGGATTTTCCCAACCCAGGGATTGAACCCAGGTCTCCCACATTGCAGACGGTTTCTTTACCAGCTGAGCCACGAGAGAAGTCCAGGAATACTGGAGTGGGTAGCCTATCTCTTCTCCAGCAGATCTTCCTGATCCAGGAATTGAACCGGGGTCTCCTGCATTGCAGGCAGATTCTTTACCAACTGAGCTATGAGGGAAGCATATGTGTATACATCAGCTATATGTATACGTATATCTCCTCCCTCCTAGACCTCCCTCCCAGACCTCCCTGCTGCTCCCCCATCTCAGCCATCTGTGCCATTATAGCACCAGTCTGAGCTCCCTGTTCTGGGCAGTAGATTCCCACTAGTGGTCTATTTTACACATGCTAGTGTATATATGTCAATCCCCAATCTCCCAATTCATCCCCTTCTTTCCCCTCCCCATGTCCATGCATATATTCTTTACCCCTGCATCTCTATTCCTGCCCTGTAAATAGGTTCATCCATACCATTTTTCTAGATTCCACATGTATATGTTAATAAATGCTATTTGTTTTCCTCTTTCTGACTTACTTCACTCTGTATGACAGACTCTGCTCTGCTGCGCTTAGTCACTCAGTCATGTCTGACTCTTTGCGACCCCATGGGCTGTAGCCCGCCAGGCTCCTCTGTACATGGGGATTCTCCAGGCAAGAATACTGTAGTGGATTGCTATGCCTTCCTCCAGGGGATCTTCTCAACCCAGGGATTGAACCCAGGTATCTTGCATTGCAGGTGGATTCTTTACTGTCTGAGTCGCCAGGGAAACTGCAGTGGGTAGCCTATCCCTTCTCCAGGGGATCTTTCTGACCCAGGAATTGAACTAGGGTCTCCTGCATTGCAGGTGGATACTTTACCATGGAAGCCCGTGACAGATTCTAGGTCCATCCATATCTCCACAAATAACCCAATTTCATTCCTTTTTGATTGATCAATATTAATTAATATTGATTAATATTCCATGGCATATATGTACCACATCTTTATCCATTTTACCACTGATTCTTTAGTAGTCATGAAACTTCTTGAGACTGCCAGGCTCCAGGGGCTGAATATAGGTGCCTGGATGACAACTCCAGCTGAGCTTACAGGCAGTAGCTAACACTAGCTGCCCATCACTTTATTATAGCCCCTTGGGTATGCCCCTCCGTTGAGCCTGTGAATGACTGCAACTTCATAAGAGGCACTAAACAAAGACTGTCCAGCCACGTGTTTCCCAAGATTGTGACCCATAAAAGTCATGAACAAAGTAAAAGGATTAAGTTGCTACATTTTGAGTTTTTTTGGTATGTACATTTTATTTCTTTATTTAATTATTCTATTTATGTCTTAAAGACTGTATCTTTTAGAGCAGTTTTAGGTTTACAACAAATTGAAAGGAAGGTCTAGAGATTTCCCATCTACCTCCTGTCCTCACACATAATACCTCCTACCCTTGGTGGTACAGGTGTGCCAGTGGTGAGTGGCTGGCTCTCAGAAGAGATGTAACTTCTTTGAAATTTTCTCATGAATGAAGTAAAGTGCTTAGGCTACTCTGAGCGAGGCAGACCTTGCTCCTCATGGAGAGAAATAAGCAAAAACCAACTGCTCCCTAGGAGAAGGCCAGAAGACATAGGAGACTCTACATTGATGCAAAGCGAGGGTCTAATAGGACAAAGAGCCGGCAGGAGACTCTTCTGCTGGTGACCCCCCAGGGTTGCAAAGTAGAGTTTTGCTTCCATGGAATGCAAGGGTGAGAGCGCTGAGAAAGGCTCACCCTTCAGGCTCCGTCCAAGACTGAGGCTGGTCCAGGAAGACCAAGATTCTTTGTTGTACTCCCTACCCTCCACCATCTTTCCCCACTATCTCCATTAGGAGGCTAGGATGGAAAAAGAAGCAGAAGAAATCTACTTCTGATGAAGGACCAGTGAGGCAGGCAGAGGTGTAGCCTATCTTCGACACAGGTGTGTGGGAAGTGTTGATATCTGAGACTGAAGGAGGAACATTGAGAAAGCTGTTGCCCTGGTTCCATAGGAAACACCAGGAAGGAGCAGCCCACCACAGGAGGAACTAGAAGTTTCTGACGCACTGATGATCAAAGCACAAAAACCAACCAACACAGTGCAATTCCTGAGCAGACTCAACTTCCATCCTAACTGCCTGATGGAAGCAGAAGTGTGTCCATTTCTGGACATAAGTACCCTTTATGTAAGTGTCTACAAGTCGTTTCTACCTTTCCCCCACAAATAATAGGCAAATAAAGTTTGAATAGACACAACTACTGAAGAGATATGGATTGCAGATATCCATTCATGAAGATGTGCTTAAAATTTAGGTTTATCAAAACCACATCTGCGACTACTACATATTCAGTATAATGACTAAAATGAAAAACAATACCAAGTGCTGATGGAAATGCAGAGTGACTGGGACTCTCAATGTTGCTGATAGGAATGCAAAATGGTACAGGCACTTTGGAAAATGATTTGGCCTTTTCTTATAAAGTTTAAAATACACTTATCTTCTAACTCAGAAATCTAACCCCTAGACTTTAACCTAAGCAAAATTAAAATGTATGTCTATACTGGTACCTGAAAGTGACTTTATAAACTTTATTTATGATATTTTCCAAGTCAGAAACAACCCAAATACCCATCACCTGGTGAATGGATAAACAATAGAACACTACTCACTGATAAAAAACAATGACGAACTTCTACATGAACCAATATGAATAAATCTGAAAAGTATAATGCTAGGTAGGTGTAAGAACCAGAAGCAAAAGACTCATCTTGTATGAATCCATTTATACAATGTTTTAGAAAAATGAAAATTATGGGGAAAAGAAATAAAATAACAGGTTGCCTCCATTGAGTTTGGGTAGTAAGAATTGAATGCCAATGGCATGAGAAAAGCTTTGGAGACAATGGGAATATTCTATGTTTTGATTGTGGTAGTTGTGAGTATATTTGTGTATATATTTATCAAAATACCTATTACCTTAAAAAGGGTAAATTGTAACATATGTATATTTTACCACAATACCCGAATTTTAAAAAATTACAGAAAAGATAATTTAGAGTCTTCGGAGAACAGTAATAAAAAAGAAAAACCCAGTGAATCCTATTCAAGATTTATTTACTGTTGAGGTTTTTAAGATGCATTATTTATAGCTTTTTCCCTTGCGGTTTGTGGTTTCTATTTTTCCACAATTACTAAACTATTGAGTTTGATTGCAGCACATTATTGTTTGGTTTTCTTGAATATTTTCTCCTTTTAGAGAGTCTAATTAATGTCACTGTATTCCACTGAAGAAGCTGTGTTGATCAGAAATTGTTTTCACTTCTCTCCTTCCCTAGAGGAAACCTTATGTAAGCGCTTTTCTCCCTAAGCCTGAAGTTTTGTGAATCACTTCCTGTTTTACAGGCTTTGATGAAGTGTGTAGGCTAGTGCTGATAAGAAGAGTGTATTGAATTCATTTATGCTTTGAATGTCAATTTTGTAAGATACCACATTGTACCCTCGGTCATCTATTTTATAGTTTGTAGTATTATTATTTCCTAAAAACAGGGTACTTCTGAATACACTTATGATTCATCAAAATATCTAGCTGTCAAGCTGGAGGAGCCCCTAAAGCAACCTGATCACTGGTCAACCTTCCTGTTTATATTACACAGACGTCACGACAAATGGCTTTACGGTGTTGTCTTTTTCCAAAATTCACTCTCACTGACATCCTAACCAATACTTTTCTCTTTATCTATGTAGTCCTCTGATTTCTTAACTTGGTATTAAGGTTTTCAATCTCGTATTTTAATCTCCATCTTTGATTTGGCCTTGTATTTCAGCAACCATTTGAGGAGGCCTCACCTTGACCTGCTCCTAATGTTTATATATTTCTTAACGCTTATATATTATACTTTTGACTCTAGTGGCTTCCAAGCCTGGAGTAGAGAAGTTTCTCCTCTCCTTCTCCCAAAACCTTGAACTCACAGGAGCACTGTCCCAGGTTGCTTCCCATCCTCAAAATACTGAAACAGAAGATCTGAGTGTGGTTAGTGGACACTTGCTGGTTGACAAGACACTTTCTGGGGTTCCTAGACGTCCAAACTGTTTTCATAACAGTAGGATGCTACTTACCTTTCCCACTATATTAATATTTGCAAGGATGGTGCAAAAGCAATAGTGGGCAAGACTCCTGGTGACTTTGTACAAATTAAGGCAATGGTACCAAACTCTATCAATAATAATACTTAAATTGTTCACCATCAAACAAATACACATACACATACATACGAATTCCCTACTTTCTTTTTAAATTGAAAAAAGTACGGAAAACCACTAGGCCATTCAGGTATGACCTAAATCAAATCCCTTATGATTATACAGTGGAAGTGACAAGGGATTAGATCTGATAGATAGAGTGCCTGAAGAACTATGGATGAAGGTTTGTAACATTGTGCAGGAGGCAGTGATCAAAACCATCCTCAAGAAAAAAGAAATACAAAAGACAAAATGGCTGTCTGAGGAGGCCTTACAAATAGTTGAGAAAAGAAGAGATGTGAAAGACAAAGGAGAAAAGGAAAGATATACCCGTCTGAATGCAGAGTTCCAAAAAATAGCAAGGAGAGATAAGAAAGCCTTCCTCAGTGATCAGTGCAAAGAAATAGAGGAAAACAATAGATTGGGAAAGACTAGAGATCTCTTCAAGAAAATTAGAGATACCAAGGGAGCATTTCATTGTGCAAAGATGGACACAATAAAATACAGAAATGGTATGGAACTAATAGAAGCAGATAATATTAAGAAGAGGTGGCAAGAATACACAGAGGAACTATATGAAAAACAACTTAATGACCTGGATAACCACGATGGTGTGATCACTCACCTAGAGTCAGATATCCTGGAGTGAGAAGTCAAGTGGGCCTTAGGAAGCATGACTACGAACAAAGCTAGTGGAGGTGATGAAATTCCAGCTGAGATATTTCAAATCCTAAGAGATGATGCCATGAAAGTGCTGCACTCAATATGCTAGCAAGTTTGGAAAACTCAGCAGTGGCCACAGGACTGGAAAAGGTCAGTTTTTACTCCAATAAGAAAGAGGGCAATGCCAAAGAATGTTGCACAATTGCACTCATATCACATGCTAGCAAAGTCATGCTCTAAATCCTCCAAGCTAGACTTCAAAAGTACATAAATTGAGAACTTATAGATGTCCAAGCTGGATTTAGAAAAAGCAGAGGAACCAGAGATCAAATTGTCACATCCATTGGATCATAGAAAAAAGCAAGAGAATTCCAGAAAAAAAAAAAAAAACATTTACTTCTGCTTCATTGACTATGCTAAAGCCTTTGACTGTGTGGATCACAACAAACTGAAAAATTCTTCAAGAGACGGGAATACCAGACCACCTTACCTGCCTCTTGAGAAACCTGTATGCAGGTCAAGAAGCAACAGGGAGAACTGGACTTGGAACAATGGACTGGTTCCAAATTGGGAAAGGAGTATGTCAAGGCTGTATATAATCACCTTGCTTATTCAACTTATATGCAGAGTACATCATGCGAAATGCCAGGCTAGATGAAGCACAAGCTGGAATGAAGATTGCTGGAAGAAATATCAATAACTTCAAATATGTAGATGACACCACCCTTATGGCAGAAAGTGAAGAGGAACTGAAGAACTTCTTGATGAAGGTGAAAGAGGAGAGTGAAGATGTTAGCTTAAAATTCAACATTCAAAAAACAAAAATCAAGGCATCCAGTCCCATCACTTCAGGCAAATAGATGGGGAAACAATGGAAGCAGTGACAGACTTTGTTTTCTTGGGCTTCAAAATCACTGTGGATGGTGACTGCAGCTGTGAAGTTAAAAGAGGCTTGCTCCTTGGAAGTAAAACCATGACAAACCTAGACAGCATCTTAAAAAGCAGAGACATTACTTTGCTGACAAAGGTTCGTTTAGTAAAAGCTATGGTTTTTCCAGTAATCATGTATGGATGTGATAATTGGACCATAAAGAAGTCTGAGCGCTGAAGAATTGATGCCTTTGAACTGTGGTGTTGGAAAAGACTCTTTGGAGTCCCTTGGACTGCAAGGAGATCAAACCAGTCAGTCCTAAGGGAAATCAACCCTGCATATTCATTGGAAGGACTGATGCTGAAACTGAAGCTCCAATACCTTGGCCACCTGATGCAAAGTGTCATTTCACTGGAAAAGACTCTGATGCTGGGAAACGTAGAAAACAGGAGAAGGGGACAATGGAGGAAGAAATGGTTGGATGGTATCACCAACTCAATGGACATGAGTTTGAGCAAGCTCCAAGAGAAAGTGAAGGTCAGGGAAGCCTGTCATGCTGCAGTCTATGGGATTGCAAAGAGTTGGACATGACTGACTGACTGAACAACATCACCAATACACACAGAAGGCCAATTTCATTTAAGAATGTACTTGATAAATCAGTATAAGGTTTTAATTTCAAAATATTTTTGAATGTTGGCATTGAATACACATTTTTTAATATTCTAATCTCTACCACAAAATAAGAATTATATAAAGCATCCTTACTTCATATGAAGTTTGATGTTTTGAATAAAGGGATTAATGTGATTGTATTAGTTGTGAATTGAGCTAGTTTTATTTCTTTTTTCAGTTTTACTTGGAAAACTGACAAATAGCGGTGATCAGACTTGGGTCTGTGACAGACGTTTTCTCAAAAATGAATAAATTGAGCCCATCTTCAGAGCAAATAACTGACTGTATATGTCAATGATAAAATCTGAGCTTTCTAGAAAAAGAATTTTGGAAAATTTGTATCTGCCACTATGAACTTGATCATTTACCAATATTTAAAAACTTTTGAAATCTTGTTGGTTATGATGTTAACAATTATGATATTTTTGATATTGTATATTAACATATGTGAGCATCTGGAGGATTTTCACAACTAAATGAACTAACATTTTCCAATTGACCTATGTACGTTTTTACAAAAATCATGTATGGATAAAACATCTATTCAAAATACAAAATATACTAGACTTGTATGGATTTCAGTGTAACAGAGCACAAGAAGATCACTGATGTGACTTTAGAATCCATGTTGTGAAAAACAAACTTTTAGAAATACCTCTTGTCAGGTTTGAGCATAGTATAGTATAAAAGATGAATATCCATAGTTTTCTGAAAGCTATTGAAATATTTATTCTTTTTACAACTACAGATTTAATATAGAACAGATATGAGAACAGAGCTGTCTTCTATTAAGCAAGATATTACAGAGATTTATAGGAATGTGAAACAATGTTATTTTTCTCAGTAGTCTTTTGTTTTAGATATATTTTTCTAGAAGTATATTACCTCCATTAGCATGAAATATGCTTATATTATTTTAACTGAATTACCACCTAAATATTTTATAATAACTCAATTTTAATTTCTCATATAGCAAATGTTAATATTGATATGCTTTATCTCATCTCTTTGGTCAGTGAGCAGATCCCAAAGGCCTTGTGTTTCATCTGGACAGAGGAAGACAGAGCAACAGACAAGAGATTCAGGGCATGGGTGGGAAGAGAGGTGTTCTCTGGTGGTACCCATGCTAACCTGGTTTCTGCAATTACTGGCAGGAAGGAAGTGGTCAAGTGTCCTTGTGACAGCTACACTGAAATCTGATACATTGCATAAGATGGATCTGATACGTTGGATTGCATGCAACTGGTAAAACTCCACAAGGAACAGTTATGTCTACAATGCATTTTGCATGCCATATCTTCTTGTTTGCATATACTCCATTCATACATAAATTCTGGATCCCACTGAAAAACCGAGCGTGCCAAAGAAAGGGCTGCTCCTCCATAGGGAAGGACCTCAGCTTGCAAATGTCAGGCATTTCAGGTATAATCACATGCATATTGGCTTCTATAAATAATTAGGTAAGTGTGGAGATGAGCTGGTTTCTCAAATTCTCCCATTTTGTTGTTATTTTTTTTTGAACTTATTTCAACCAGGATGTTATGTTAAACTCCTGTCCTTCCTAAATAAAATTTACATTTTCACTTTTTTAAACATAAAAAAATGATCTTTCACTAATGAAATCAGTGTATGGAATGAATCCCTAAATGTGTAGCTTCCAACCGTGTTGCCCTAGTGTCCCCCTTGAAGCATCTCACAGACTAAGCTGTTCTTTCCATCTGGCCTTTGCATCACTAACAGCATCTCCTTCTTTCCAAATTCTTCCCGCTAAATGTATATCCTTCCAGGAAAAATTAAAAATAAATCAGTAAATGTGATTCAATATGGTAAGATACCTGTAATTAATAGAATAATATTTAATTTAAGATGATTCATTTATATAAACAATACTGTCAAAAGGAAAAAATGTTAAAAAGAAATACCCAATGTGTTTCTACTCCTTCTACTTTTCTAAGCCAAAGAATTGGCTTTTGAGGGAAGGTGAAGTGAAAGTGTTAGTTGCTCAGTCATATCCGACTCTTTGTGAGCCATAGACTGCAGCGTCCTAGACTTCTCTGTCCATGGAATTCTTCAGGCAAGAAAACTGGAGTGGTGGGCCATTCCCTTCTCCAGGGGATCTTCCTGACCCAGGGATTGACCCTGGGTCTCCTGCATTGCGGGCAGATTCTTTACCATATAAGTCAGGGGAATACATATATGTATATGTATATTTATTATTATATAATAATAATAATATATATTATATATATTATTAGGATATATATATATCCTAAAGATACTACAGACAAGGATGGAATGAATTCTAAGTATGATTGTTCTCAATTTTTCTGCCTAACTTTAAAAGTGTTATTTAATTAACTGCCCTGCCTTACTCAAAGATTTTAAGAAAGTATTTGGGACAATTTTCCACTATACTAGTACTCTCCATTGCCCTCAGGATCTTGTTGTTTCCTTTTCCTGACCACTTTAATTAAAACAAACTCTTAAAATAATTTTATTCTCATCAAACCAAAGTCAGAAACCAGAGCTTCTCTCTTTCCACTAGTTTTCCTTCCAACCATTCCTGTCTCGGAGAAGGCAATGGCACCCAACTCCGGTACTCTTGTCTGGAAAATCCCATGGCTGCAGTCCATGGGGTCGCTAAGAGTGGGACACGACTGAACAACCTCACTTTCACTTTTCACTTCCATGCATTGGAGAAGGAAATGGCACCCCACTCCAGTGTTCTTGCCTGGAGAATCCCAGGGACGGGGGAGCCTGGTGGGCTGCCGTCTATGGGGTCGCACAGAGTCGGACACGACTGAAGTGACTTAGCAGCAGCAGCAGCAGCAGCATTCCCCTGTATTTCACAGTATAACAATTGTCCACAAGAAATAAATTAACACCATAGGAGTCTGCGGAGATAGAAAGAACTTAATGTGTAATTATAAGGAAATATAACTTGATATCAAAGTTATATCTGATTTTAGTTTTTTAAGGAAACTCCTCACTGTTCTCCATAGAGTCTGTATCAATTTACATCCTAACAACAGTGCAAGAGGGCTCCTTTTTCTACACCCTCTTCATCATTTATTGTTTGTAGATTTTTTGATGACAGCCATTCTGACTGGTGAGGCGAGATACCTCATTGTAGCTTTGATTTTTATTTCTCTAATAATGAACAACGTTGAGCATCTATTCATTGTTTGTTGACCATTTGTAGGCCTTCTTTGGAGAAATGTCAGTTTTGGTCTTCTGCCCATTTTTTGATTAGGTTATTTTTTTTTTGATATTGAGCTGCATGAGGGAGGGGATATAAGTATACACATAAGCGGATTCACACTGTTGTAGAGCAGAAGATAACACAACATTGGGAAACAATTATACTCCAATTCAAAGAAAAGGTATATTTGGAGTTTCAGATTTCTATATCATTTTATGCTACATATATTAAATTGCTTTGTTACTAATAACAGTAATAATGATAAATGATGACTTTAGACAATAAACTTTTAGGATTTTAGTGTCTGTTTTATCATAAGTGATTTAAGTGCCTGAATGCTATGCATAAATAAAGCAGGTAAAATGTTGAAGTTACACTTAATTCATGAGTAATGACAGTTTGGGTGAGCAAAACAAAGTCACCTTTTTTGTTCCTATTTTCATTGACAACTGATATTCTCAATGATTCTGTTCAAAGACTATTCCCAATAGCTAAAAATAAGATCTTTGAATTAATCAGCTAAGCCAGACTGAGCTAAGACTAGGGATGTAGGACAGGGTATGCATTCTGAAGTAGATTAGTCTTAGAGAGGAGCTTGGACATCAATGTAAAAATGGAATCTGGGCCTGGCACTAGAGAATCAGTCCTATGTGTCAGTACAAAAAGCAGGTTCATAGTGGGATGGGATCCAGACCTTTAGGTAAGACTCAGAAGTGAAGTGGGTTTGCAACATTCAGGTAATATTATAATGTGAATATGATACTACAGAACATATTGGAAACTTAGAAAAAAAAATTAAAGAAATCCTAAAAAATATTCCTCCACCTTCAAAGTATTTTATTCTTGTTGGGTGAGGTCATCCAGAGGACATGACTGCTGATTCACTTGAGAGTTGGATCCAGGCAACTGGAGGCTTCTCACTCACTTCCCCTGTTCTTGGGATGTAGGTTCTGCTTACTATTCCCACACTAGCAGTTGTTTCTAGACATAATTAACCTTGAGAGGGTAGAGGCTGTTGAGACCATCTGGACTGAATATATGACTGAGTCATGTTAAGAGCTCTCTATAGATTTTTAAGATTCTGGTGATGGATGAGAAGATCTACTCATCTTGTGGCCACCCAAGACAAGCCTTACATATAAGTTCCCTTGCTTTTTAACTCTGTCACTTACCAATCTGAAGTCTGTCTCTTTTTTCAGTCTCTCCTTGCCCTCTATGATTGGAGGTCAGTTTTGAATTTCATCTGGGGATTCCTGAGGTTGCAAATTAGCAATTATTAAGTGAGCATTTTACTATATTGATGCTTTCAGTTTGTGATGCTGGAGAAGAATCTCGAGAGTCCCTTGGACAACCAGTAGGCCACACCAGTAAATCCTAAAGGAAATCAATGCTGAACATTCATTGGAAGGACTGTTGTGGAAGCTGAAGCTCCAGTACTTTGGCCACCTGATGTGAAGAGCTGACTCATTGGAAAAGCCCCTGAAGCTGGGAAAGATTGAAGGCAAAAGGATAGGGGGCAGCAGAGGATGAAATAGTTAGGTAGCATCAGTGACTCAGTGGACATCAATCTGAATAAACTTGGGGAGATAGTGGAGGACAGAGGAGCCTGGTGGGTTCAGTCCATGAGGTCACATGACTTAGTGACTAAACAACAGCATCCCACTGTAGAGAACTTTGCTGGAAATTTATTTATAATATGTGCTCAATAATTTTTAAATTAATGGATAAAATAATAAATCTCCTCTTATGAAAAAGGACTGAAATGGTTAGCCGAATGATGGCTCCAAAAGATATCCATGTCCATATGCCTAGAACCCATGAATGCATCTTATTTGGCCAAAGGGACTTTGCAGGCATGATAAAGCTAAGGATCTACAGATGGGGAATTATTTAGAATTACACAAATCGGTCCAAGATATCATCACAAGAATTCTTATGTGAGGAAGGCAGAGGGACACCTGACTACAGAAGAGGCAGAGGAACTATGATAGTGGTTGGATGATGCCAGGAAGTACATGTGGCCTCTAGAAGCTGGAAAAGATAAGGATTCTCTCCTGAAGCCTCTTGAAGGAACCAGTCCTGGTGACGCATTGACTCTAACTCAGTGAAACTCATTTTGGACTTCTGGCTTCCAGAACTGGAAGAGAATAAAGTTTTTTTATTTTGAGCGTTCAAGTTTGTGAGAAACTACTATAGCAGCCATAGGAAACAAATGCATCTGGTAAAATAATATATTTATGAATAGAGAAATGAGATGGCTTTCTAAATCCAGTCAGTGGCATTTTATTTTAGGGTTTAGGGAAAAACTAAATCTGTGCATGTGTAAATAAGTGCACTGATATATAATAAAGCACATACTGAACTTTAAAATTTTGTTTTCAGTTTCTAAGAACTCCTGACATTATTGCTTGTACATGTGATCTTCTCTCCTCATCTTTTCTCTTCTGCTTTTGACCAAAGAGGGAGGCACGAGTCTTTTCTGTAAAAGAATATGATTAAGAAAACTCAAAGATGTAATATCTCTGTAATAATTTTAAGAGAATTCAAAACACATCATGGACCAGGTCAAATATTAAAGGAGCAGATTGGTATTGAAAGAGCAATTCAAAAAGATTGAAAAAAGATGCTAGAGACATGTTAAAAGAGCATGTCAGAATTAATTTTGTGCATCAAGACTAGGACTAGAGATACTGTCATAACCAGAGAATAAAATGCAGAAAGAGTGGTGCAAATAATACATGCATATGTGTGCTCAACAGTCATGTCTGATTCTCTGGGACCCTATGGACTGTAGCCCACTAGGCTCCTCCTTCCCTGGGATTTTCCAAGCAAGAATACTGGGGTGGATTGCCATACTCTCCTCCAGGGAATCTCCCCGATCCTGGAATGGAACCTGTATCTCCTGCGTCTCCTGCATTGGCAGGCAGATTCTTTATGAATGAGTTACAGGGAAGCCTGTAAATAGTACAGAACTTCCAATTTTAGAGGCACACCATTTTGCTTATGGTTGGTTTCTGGCATCTAACTTACTTTCTTAGGAAAAGTCATTCAAACATGCTTGGGGCAAGGAAAAGAAAAAATAATGGACATTTTGCTTTGCCTTATTATGCATTCAGAAAAGGAATGCATAAACTAGTCACTCTAGTTTAGATTGCAAACCTTTTTGGATCATTCCTTTTCTCTTCTATGCCACCAGCTCTGTGCTGTGATTAGCCACTCAGTCGTGTCCGACTCTTTGTGACCCCATGGACCGTAGCTCACCAGGCTCCTCTGTCCTGGGGATTCTCCAGGCAAGAATACTGGAGTGGGTTGCCATGCCCTCTTCCGGGGGATCCTCCCAACCTAGGGATCGAACCCAGGTCTGCTGCAATGTAGGCAAATTCTTCACCATCAGAGCATCAGGGAAGCCCAAGAATACTGGAATGGGTAGCCTATCCCTTCTCTAGAGTATTTTCCCGACTCAGAAATCAAATCAGGGTCTCCTCCTTTGGAGGTGGATTCTTTACTAGCTGAGCTACCAGGGAAGCCTGCCACCACTCCTACCCTTCATTATTTCTAATATGCTCTGTATTCACTCAATCAGCCTTTAACACCTTTGAGCTAGATTATGTGGTGGGTGTGACTGTTATAATCCCTCTCTGAGCAGTATAAAAACTCAGCCAGTCACACAAATAAATGTGACACAAACATAAGAATATGAAGATAACTCAGAGTGAGGGAGATATGCATGGAAACCTAGAGAAGTTTTTTTTTTTTTTTAAATCTAGCTGAAGAAATCAGAAAAGAATTAGACTTTTTAGAAGAAGAAGACTTGTGCTGAGCTTTGGATTCATTGGATGCTAAAGAAGGAGAAAGATGTTTCAAATTAGAAAAAAAGAGATAAAAAGCAGAGTTGGGACAATGCCTAAAATGTGGAAAGGGAGCAGAAGAAGGTAAACCCAAGGGGATGTATTTGCCCAGAGGTGGGTATTTCACTGAGTTTCAACCTCATACTGAAGGCAAGAAGGATGTTAAGCAGGACTTTATGAAGAAAAAACAAAGTCACATAAGATGGATTGAAAAGGGGAGTGTGGCAAAGGGCCTGTTGAAAAGTCATTATAAGAAATTAGATAAAAGAAATATTGGATTTGGATAATGTCTGAGAAATTAGGAAGGAAGAAAAGGGTATCAAATTATAATAATGACATAAAGTTATTAAAACAATGCTACTGCAGTCCAACTTGAAGTGGAGAAAGAAAGTTAAGTTTTATCATACATAATTTTAATAAATAATACATTATTTTAGATGAATATGCTGTAATAACAATAGCTAAACTTTAGGATTTACTATTTTCTTGGTGTGTGCTCAGCTGCTCAGTCTTGTCTGACTTTGCAAACCCATTGACTGTAGCCCGCCAGGCTCCTCTGTCCATGGGATTACCTAAGTAAGAATCCTGGAGTGGGTTGCCATTTCCCTTCTTCAGGGGGTCTTCTTGACTCAGGGATCAAACCCAAGTCTCTTACTTTGCATATGGGTTCTTTACCACACTAAGCTGCCTGGTGAGGGGGAGGATTAAGGCGGGGAGGATCGATGTGGTCTAAACAATCAAAGTGGAATTAAGTGCTTTGGTAAGGAAAGCAGAAATTTGATTCTGGAAAAAATGAGGGATGAAGGAAGAGTGGAAAATATATACAGTTCATATTTATGTGACACTGTTTTAGATAGCTTTTACATACTTGAGTTCTTTTAAGGGAGTAATAGAAAATAAGTGATGAGATGGTTAGGGTCCTTTTGAGAGGTTTGCATGCCAATTTAGAGAGTTTCAAGCTGGCAGGAACTTTCCCAAAGAGTAGCATGGTGCATAGATACAGATGGTCCCCAACTGATGATGGTTCAACTGACTACTTTACGATGGTGTGATACCCATTCAGTAGAAACCTGACTTCAAATTGGGAATTGTACTCTTTTTCCTGGGGCTGGGATATGTGGTAGGTTCCCCTCTTGTGAGCAGCTGAAGCTCCCAGTCAGCCAGGTGATCATGAGTGTGAACAATGGATAAACTTACCACCATTCTGCATTCATACAACCATTCTGTTTCTCACTTTCAGGGCAGCATTTCAAAAAATTACAGTATTGTCAACACCTTATAAAATGGGCCTTGTGTTAGATGAGTTTGTCCAAGCATAGGCTAGTGTTAGGTATTGTGAGCACATTTATCAAAGGCTAAGCAGAGCTACATTTGGTAGGTTAAGTGTATTTACTGCCTTTTTGACTAAAGATATTTTCAGCGGATGATGGGCTTATCAGGATGCAGCACCATCATAAATCAAGGAAGAGCTGTATGTATTTCAGTGGCAATGATTCTCATGCTCAAATTTATTGAAGACAAGAGCAAAGCAGCACTGGAGATGAATAAAAGAACAGTGACATTTAGGACGACCACCAACTTCTCTCAATTTAGCTCTTAAAAATCTTGCAAACCAACTCATTTCTCCCCATGTCCACTACTCTCTCCTTAGTCCCAGGTACCATTAGTGAAGTCCCTGCTATTTAAATAGCACTCCCACCCTCAAATTACTAACCTGCTCTTCCCTTTCCCTGCCACCCTCTTGCAGCCAGAGGGAATTTTCAAAATCATCCCCCACCCCCAGTTGACATCACGCTGCTCTTAGGTTGAAGGCAAGACTTTCCCCTTGAATCATAAGGTCAGGCATACCCAGCTCTAGTCCAGCCCTCCAGCCTCCCCTTGACCATATTCCTGATGACTGGCTGAGTAATCAGGGCATATTGGTCCTCTATTTTTCCTGCTGCTTTTTTCTACCAGATCTTTGCTTATGTGTACCCTCTGTCAGGGATGCTCCTCTTCTCACCAACATAACACCTTGTCTTCCTATTCCTCTCAGCTCAAACATTACTCATCAATAAGTGCTCCTCTGACCTGCAGGCCCAGATCATATCTCCCCATTAAGGCACCCCTGCTTCCAACCCGACTTCCATAAAATACAGAGCTTCTCTTGTCTGGCACTAGTCAATTGGCAACTTTATATTTTTTGTGTGTTCTTTGATTGATTCTTTTTTGTCAATTTGCTTTCAAGATTATTTAGGACAGAAATTCTATCTCATTTAGCTCTCTACTGTACTAAGGACCCTAACAGAAAGCATACAGTGGGTGCCAGAAAATAGTATTAATAAATGAATCAAATAAATGTAACTAAATGAATTAAATTTAAATAAATAAATCTAAATAAAAATTTAAAATGAATGAACAAAAATAAATAAACAAATTAAGTGTGACTAAATGAATTAAATTTAAATAAATGAATTAGTTAAAATAAATAAGTGAATAAGTAAATGTAAACAAATGATTTTAAAAATGACTGAAAACAGAAAAGAAGCAGATATATTGGACTGTTATGCAAGACTTCAGGTATAAGGTAGCTGCAGATAAGAGCAGGGCATGACTTACAGAGGTATTTTTAAGCACCTTGTATAACTTGTTGCAGACATTGAAAACGATCTGTGGAGACTAATTAAAATATTTTGATTCCATATGTTGTTGTTCAGTCACTAAGTCGTGTCCGACTCTTTGCGACCCCATGGACCGCAGCACACCAGGCGTCCCTGTCCCTCACCACCTCCCAGAGCTTGCTCAAACTCATGTCCACTGATCTGGTGATGCCATCCAACCATCTCATCCTCTGTTGCCTCCTTTCCCTCCTGCCCTCAATCTCTCCCAGCAGCAGGGTCTTTCCCAATGAGTCAGCTCGTTGCATCAGGTGACCAAAATATTGGATATTCAGCTTCAGCTCAGTCCTTCCAATTTATTCAGGTTGATTCTATATAATAATAGCAATTTTAAGGTCAATGACCTTTTCAAATATTTTTAAGCATAGCTTAAATTAAAAGCAAGTAGAGTGAAATATTATCATGGAGTACTTATGTAGCATCGTTATTGTGAGAAGGAGAAATCTGATGCATTAACCTCAAAAATCAGAAAGAGAGGATTTATCCAGGCTGTGATTAGGGAAGGATGATGCAAGTCATTCTGACTTGCCTGTAACTGCTGTAGTGGACTTTATCTGGCTGAGCTTCTAGAAAAAAAAGACTCATCACAGGCAATTTAATCAGGTCTTAGGATGGTTATCAAATATAATATTTTAAGGATCTCTAGAGTGACAAAAAATCAGTACTGACAAGTCATTCCCTAAAGGACCATGGTGTGAAATGATAATAAATGGAAGGAGAAGTTATTATAATGACCAAAACTTAAGTCCTGAGCTTTATTGGTGAACAATTTGTTGAGAAATAGGTCAATAGATCTTTGTCACAATCCAGGCTTCTTTGTAACTTAAAAGAAAAGGTCAAATTAATTTTAAAACCACCAAAATCAATCTGTCTACATGGCCTTAGATTTCCCTCATCATGGAACCAAGGATTAGGTATATCAAACTAGACATTAGCCTCAGTGGCTCAATCATATGTAGAATACTTAAAGACTAACATCAGATAATGAAAAATGCAGACTTAAATCTGACAATTATAGCCAGCAGCATATAATTTGCTTATTATTTTCAGAAAAGCAATTAGGTGAAGATGATATAATTATCTATATAGGGAGAAGAATGTGCCTAGAAAAAATTGTAATATAATTATCTCATCATCCCATTTATGTTAAGGCCATCTGATGATCAATCACATACGTTTAGAAACACTCAATTTTCATATATAACACCAGGCACGCAAATTTAAAGAGCACATATTTTGGTTCGGTGACAGGGAATTGATTTATAAGATGCTACCAGGCATGGGTGGTACAGGAAGGTCCTCCCATTTTCATTTACAAAGTGGTTATTGCATAGTGTCCTTCATAAGGGCTCACATTTGGCCCATTTAATCATATTACATTAAGAGTGATAGAATATACTTCCAAATCCAAAAAATTGCTTTAAAATAGCATTTCATAAATGATCATCATAATTTCATTACTTTCCAAATGTAGAAAATGATACACTGAGTCTTTATAAGCTTTGGTGAAGTTCAGGTAATAAAATAACTTCGTTCTTGCCAAAAAGAAGCTAATTCTCCTAAAAATTATGGGTACCTCATCATCTCTTCTGGTTAACATTATCTACCGCTGTGCTATGGGCCATATCTAGTTCTCTAGATTATTTCACTTTTATTTGGCCAAGCTGTTTTCAAAACTTTTGGGAAGAGGTCATTTCATCAAAACTCCAGTTTTTAAATACACTGAAAACTAATACAATAAGATAAGGACTAACAATGACTTAATTCTCCACTCCCCAAATGAAAAATGTACATTTCTACACAATTTGATTTATGCCATAATATGGTCAATTAAGAATCTAGTCATGGCTAGTGAACAGAGTCCAAAATATACTCTTGGATCAGGTTTCTTTTTCCTGCATTAATATGATATTTATTTGGGAATTATAATGAATGATAATAAACATCTTGTGTATAGCTGAGAAATATATGATATTGTGCATATACATATATAATTTTTGTAGCTAAACTTACATGTTTCATAATTACCCTTATAATTTTTGCTTTGTAAATGAATCTTACTTTCATTAGGAAGATGGAAGTTTTGAATTCATGCCCAAATCTTCCCATTGTCATGCAAATTATGCCTCTTAATCTGAATTTAGTTGGGTCTGCCCTAATTGTTATAATAGTTAAGATTTCCATATTGTGCTCAGTTCTTTAAATAATTTATAACATTTAATCCTTCAGAGAACTTGTCCAAGGTTTACAACTAGCAAATGGTGGAGACAGGGTTGGAACCCAGGTCTCCTCTACTCCATGGCCCATCTTCCAGATCTTTCTTTTGCTTCCATGTTGAGATGTGTTATAGCAGAGCTTCTCTAACTTTAATGGGGTTATGAATCACTGGAAATCTTGTTAAAATTCAAATTCTGATTTGGCAAGTCCTGAGGAGAGCCCAAGAGCCTGCATCTCTAACCAGTTCCCAAGTGACACATATGCTGCTGGTTTATGAAACCCACCTTTCACAAGTGGGTCTATATCTCTTAATCTAGAGAAGATCAGGCTTCTTTTGTGGCTCGATGGCTCAGTGGTAAAGAATCTGCCTGCCAATGTTGAAGACTCAGGTTCTACCCCTGGGTCAGGAAGATCTCCTGGAGAAGGAAATGGCAACCCCCTCTAGTGTTCTTGTCTGAGAAATTCCAGAGACAGAAGAACCTGGCAGGGCTACAGTCTATGGGGTTGCAAAAGGGTACAACTTAATGACTAAACAAGAAGAAGAGATGATCATCTTTGTTAATTTTTATATGCATGCCAGGATATACATGGTGAGGTCTTTCAGTAATGTATTATCAAGCAGTCTCTAGGTAAGCAGGTCTTACAGAGAAATGAGAATCAGGTTCTGCCATTTCTCTGTGAGTTCTTGGCATTTGATTTCTCAGAGCTGATTTCTTCATGAATCACTAAAAAATGGATAAGAATAAGTCATCACCATATAAATTTTACTGAGTGCTTATTTCAAGCCTTGAACCAGCCTGACTGCTTTACATTGATTCCACTATTTCAACCTCAGAAGAATTTTATGAAGTAAATTCAGGCGTTATAAAACTCGGTTCTATGAATGCTTATGATTCTAAATGATACTGTGAACTTAAAGAGCTACTTTTGTCTGAAATAACTCAGCAGAATTTATGGACATAAGAGCAAGATGGCATCAGATAAGTTATAGAAGACACATGTCAAGTCATGGCCTCAAATCTTATTTCCTTACTTTAGGCAATTGTGTAAACTATCAGAATCTCGGTGTCCTTATCAATAGAGATGGGAGAGCATTATCTGCCTTAGAGTATATTTGCAGTACTTAAATGGGATAGTTTATGCTGAGAATCTAGTGTTTTGCTTGATAGAAGCTCAAATAGCAGTCACTGTGTTCATCATAACATCAGTGAGAGAATTAAAATATTATGATTATTTCCTGTCTTATTTCACTGAATGTATGAAAATGCAATGATCTGCATGTGATCTCTATCAACTTTCTCCCTCAAAATCTGAAATAACATATCAGTTTTCCCATGAGAATTATAGTCCTATCCTTTTTTAAATGATTTTCCACTTCAAGGTGATTTGTTTTTTTAGAACTTTCACAATTGGCAATAACTATTTTCATCCAACCTATGCAAGTTACAAGCTTAATTTTTTTAAATGCTTAATTTCAATTGAATTATAGTAATAGAAATATAGCTAGCTATTAAAAAGATTGAAGTGAATTAACTGTGAAGCTATCTTTTCAGAAGCAAATTATGGCACTTACTTGGATGAATGGATCATTGACTTTGGATATTAAAGTGACCTATTTCTTTAAATGTATTAAAACCTAATTACTAAAATAGCCATGCATAGTGTTAACAGATAGTTAGAACTATAGTTCTTGATAATTGAAAACACCAAATCTCCAAACTGGTTTCTGAGGAAGTGGAATAAAAATACTCCAAAGAGTTGTCATGACAGGAAATAACCATTCCATTCAGTCCTATTTTCATTCGTCCCATACCCACTGACCACAAAGCCACGTCCCTGACAAGGGCATGGAATAGAAAAATGAAAAAGGTGTGCAAAATCTTAAGGAACTTACTGCTTTAACCTGACAGTTATATATATTAGCAGAAAATTTGAATATAGCTTTTATCATGAGAGAGGACATATTGCAAGGCCAACAAATAGGTTACCTGGGGACATTTGCAATCGCATCATCTTCATGAGCATAAAACATAGACTAGAGACAGTGTGCTCATTATGTAAACAAAACTTCAAGATAAATCTTGCCTGTCCCCACTCTCCTTTCCTTTCAAATGTATTGCTCCCTGGAGCTCCCCATACAGAAATTCTGGGACCACTCCAACAGGTATTATGACACTATAAAAAGTGCATTCTTCTGCCTGAAGCCTTTGGAGAAAAGCTAAACATAAAGTAAGATTTAAAGAAGTTTTCAGGCAAAAATAAAATTAGGTGTAGGGCATTCCATACAGGAAAAATGACAAAGATTTTAAACCAGGCAACATCATCAATCATGGCCAGGTGTCTGGACAATTTTCTCCTCCTTTGTTTCTTTGCCTGCAAAATAAAAGCAATCATCCTTATATCTTTGAAATGCTGTGCAGATGACATGCTTGGCAAATTGAATGAGCTCAATAAATGCTAATCCTGATATTCTTGCCAGTCTGGAAGGATGTCAGATGCAAACTTAAGTGAGTAAGAAAGTAAGTGGTGTGTTATTTGACTGTGCCAAGTCTTAGTTGTTTCTTGTGGAATCCAGTTCCCCGATGAAGAATCGAACCCAGGCCCGCTGATTTGGGAGTGTAGTCTTAGCCACTGGACCACCAGGGAAGTCCCAGGAAGGTTCTGAGTTGGTGGAAAACAGAGTAGGTATGGCAGAGGAGGGGATGAGGCATCTTTACCTGAGACTGGAAGCAGGTCATGAAGACTTCAATGTCATGGTGAAATCTATCAATCCCTTCGGCACAAGGAAACAATGGAAATTGTGTCTTTTTGCTTATTTTATAAAAGCAGAATAATTAGATAATGAGATTTAAAAGCCTAGAAAAATCATCCTGGCAGCAGCATGGAGAATAAATAGAACCAGGAAGATGAAATCAGAGACAACAAACAAAGGCTCCTGCAACAGTTCAGTAAAGAGAGAACAACAATTAATTAAAATGGCAATGGAGGTATGTCAGAAGCCATCACAATATTGTAAAGTAATTATCCTCCTATTAAAATAAATAAATATTTTAAAAAGGCAATGTGAAGGTAGAGGAAAGAAATGAGAGATCTGGAAACCTTATTTGGTGGATAAATTGATAAGGCTGTAGTCAGTTGAAAATGGGAATGTCAGGGAAGTAGGAGAAATCAGGAGTCTGAGGAAAACAGTAGTGGGGTGGGGTGATGTTAGTGCCAAAGCCTCCCTGTTTTTGTAAGCAAAAGCACTATGTTACTGAGTCCATTTTATTCTGGGGTATTTCTTGGCCTTTTCCATGGCCTGAAGTTTTCATGGATGGGTTGGGAAGGGAAAAGGAAGGAGAGTGCATGGTTGAGAGGGTTTGGGGATGTCTCATTTCTATTTCTTGTCTCCTATCCCACTTGCTTACTGATTTCCCTGGTGGCTCTGGTGGAGGATTGGGAGATGCTGAGCTTCAATAGTGCAGGGGGCGGCTGACTATCTGACGGTAATTACTACTTCCAACAGAGATGAAACAATTCTTTAGTTCTTCCAGGAATGTGTCAGAGATTGTGAAGAGGTGGTGACCTCCAAAGAGGAGAACTGTGCATATGATTCTTCTATTCAATTTTTCTGTCTTTAAATTTTGGAAAAATTGACTCCAAAAGAGCTTAGAAGTCAATGAACTGCTTATGTGTTCACTTGAGGTGGATCTTAAGCTTAACTTAGAGTTAAGGATAATTTGTAAATACATTTTGAACATGTTTTATCCTGAGGACAATTAAAAACTTTATTCTATTTAGAATCTATATTAATTGGTTTATATTATAAAATCTCCAACTGATTATAATTGTTTCTGACAGTTTTTGTCCAAAGTAAGATTCTCAATGCTACTTTTAGTCTGTAGTGGTTTTTAAAAAAATTTTCCCTGATTCTTAAATATAAAATTTCAAGAAGAAAACTCTGACAAATGCCCAATTACCCAGCTAGTTAGCTAGCTAAAGAATTAACCTAAGAATAGGAATATGTTAGGATGTTTGAAGCCTAGATCTTGGTAACTTCTGGAGAGGTGTTTAGTGCCAGACTCGTTAGAAAGTCATGCTATCTAGCAGGAGCTTGACTTTTAACTTAATTTCAGAAGCAGAATTATTCAGGTGAATCTAACCAAAACTCTCATGAGATGGGTATTGTGTCAACCATGTATCTTGCACATTAGGTTTTTGACATGTGCTAGATGTATGAAGGCCCAGGGAAAAAAAGACATATATGAAGCTACTACATATGAAAAAATATTTTCAAATTAGTCTTTGAACTCACAGAGTGCAAAAATGACAAGAGGAAACTCTTATTGTAATTATCTTGAAAAGTTTATCCTTTTAAAATGTTGAACAGAAGCAACTTAACACTCAAATTTCTGTACTATATTTCCTCCATAGGGTCAGCAGGATCAACTAACTTAATTTGTTATTTGGGGACATGTTTGTTGGTTATGTTGCAAATATAGTATAGCAAAAGTGGAGCTACAAACTAAAGTCAAGGCTTCTAAAGTTTTGTCCTCTGTGAATAACTTATTAAGACTCACAATGTCAGGAAGATAAAATCATTGCACTATAAATGTATTGCAGGTGTTTACATGGGACCAAATTTATCCTGTGATGCGTTGAAGGAGCTAGAAGTTTCCAATTGTCTATCTAAACTTTTCTAAATTAAATAATTTAGCCACCAAATCTATGCAATTTAGCCATCAAAATCTAACAAAGTCTTTCCATATATAAAATAGGATAATGTGGAGTTTTCCTAGGGAACCACCTTCCTTGTCTAACCAGATGCCTTCAGAGACCTCAAATGCACTCATCTCTAATCCCAGACCTCACTGAAAACACTTTCTTACCACATCAAACCTAAGTGCCTTGAAATCAGGCTCTGACAAATCCTGCCAATGCAGATACCTAACTGTATATAGCCTTCCAGGCTAGCTCTGCCTATGTTCATACTTACCAGTAAACTAGCATATTCCTTCCCATCTCCTTGGTTTTCTTTATGCTATTACTCATATCAGAAATAATGTTCCATATCTGAGTCCTTCTATGAAAAATCTATTCAATTCTTAAAATTGCATTAAATCCTACCTCCTTATGGACACTTCCAGGACTTATTTATATCCCTGTGCTTTTAATCCTATTCTATTATTTATACTTATGATTATGTTCTGCCTATAATATTGACTGTTGTTTCATATGTATTTCTATTAGACAAGAAAACTCTTTGTATTTTTAGTGTGGAGTTTTTGTTTTATGTCTGTTTCCTGTGAGGCCTTTGTTGTTACTGTTCAGTCACCCAGTCATGTCTGACTCTTTGCAACCCCATGGACTGCAGCATGCCAGGCCCCTCTGTCCCTCACCATTCCCAGAGTTAGTCCAAGTTCATGTCCATTGCATCAATGATGCTATCCAGCCATCTCATCCTCTGATGCCCTCTTCTCCTTCTGCAATGCTTAAACTTGACAGGGCTTTGATAATGACTTAATTGAGTAATTAGAAGAAAATTGTTAAAATTTTCATATCTATTGGGTATACTACTAAATATATTGATCATATTGGGATGTTTATATTTTAATTATTTAATAGAGTCTTCCATAAGCATCCATTTATTTGTTATTCAGTCCAACTTACTTGCTATTTTTAAGTCAAGTATTTTTTACATCAAACCAAACTGTGCTATCAAAGGCAAATGATGTTTAATAAACATTTGGGGTGCAACACTTGGAATAAGTACACTGGTCTACTGCAAAATATCTTGAATTTTATATTAATAATGCAGTGTCAATTCATTAATTATAAATGCACAGACATTTGGTGGTGAAAAGAAAACAAGATGTCAAGGGCAAATAAAGAATTCATTGGTGAATTACTGTCTTGAACATGAACTTCTATTTGTTTAATGCGCTGTGTAACTTTAATAGTACTCAACAGTTGGTGGTCTATAGAGGTTCTAGCAATGAGTGGATTGTTTTTTCTTTGTTTGCGTTACAACTGAAGAATGTCTGCACTATTATAAAGCACACACACACATACATCCATGCTCACCCACCATAACAAAAACCCTGCCCCAAGGATACCATATGGCAAGGGCCCTTCACCTGAAACCCAAACAAAGCCCGTGGCAACAGATTCCATGTTTGTTTTTGGCTGAGAATTTGGGCTGACATCAATTGTACTTTTGAACCTGGACTGAATTCAATGTAAGCTAGTCATCTGGCACTTTAGAAAAATGAATTAGACTAAACCTATGTTTCATTATCATTGACTACCAGCCAAAGGGCTTCGCGTATACCTTTGACATTTTAATTGGAGAACTAGGAGGGCTTTTTTCAAAGCTCTTCTTGGACAGGTAAGCAAAATGCATATTGTTTTCCAAGTATATGATTTGGATAGCTCAAACAGTTTTGCCAAGAGATCAATGCCGCATAATGGAAGATCAGCAAACAAAAAACATAGCTGTAAAAGCTTCAGTGAATGATTTTGAATTATAGATATTTTTGTTGCTGTTTTTTATTTTGTTTTGCTTTAAATCAGATCCAAAAATATTTTAGGAAACAGTTGGAGAAGTTATTTTGCCAAGTTTAGGCTTGCCACAGGCTATTTTTAAACTGAAATTAAATTTTAGAATATTATGGTAAATTGGTTCTCAATTAAGTATCAACTTTCAGTTTAAAAGATGATTTTAGCTACATTTCTAAGTGTTGCATAACTCTTCATATGTTTATATTACTGTGTTATGCTGTGTTGTGCTTAATCACTCAGTCGTGTCTGATTCTGTGACCCCATGGACTGTAGCCTGCCAGGCTCCTCCGCCCATGGAATTCTCCAGGCAAGAATACTGGAGTGGATTCATTCCCTTCTCCAGGGGATCTTTCCAACCCAGGGATCGAACCCAGGTCTCCTGCATTGCAGGCGTATTCTTTACCAACTGAGCTACCAGGGAAGCCCTATACTAGCAGCATACATTTTTAAACTGATAGAAAAAAAGGTGTTTTTATGAATCCCGAAGAGGTAAGATTTCTTTCAAATATTTACTTATTTGCCACAATTGCACTCATTTTTCCCATTTACTCTCCCTTCCTCTAGCTAAATTTTCATCTATATTTTAAATTCCTGTTGTGAAAGGAAATAAAATTCTTTGAAAAGCTATGTCCTGAAAAATGTATGCATTTCCTACCTCAAAAATACAGTGAACATACATTTAGAAATTGGGTTTTAATAAACACTATAAAATCACATTAGCCATTAAAACATACATTGTGGGTTTCAAACAATTTATTTGCTAACACAATATATTTTCTTCTCCCAACTTAACTAAACTTTCTAGAATAGATTTTCCTAGAAATAAATATTTTCTAAGAAAGTTTTGTTTTGAATTTTGGTTTACTGGAGTTTTAGGACTGAAAATGTTTTAAATAAGATGGAAGATAATACTGAAAATTGTGAATTAATCGGGTTCTTGTGAAAGCATACATAGTTTCTATTTTAGTCACTGTTAGCAAAAAACATAGTGTTAAAGATTTGTAGAACAGTTTTTATTTCCAAAATGCCATGTTCGTCACTACATGGGACAGAATTGTTGGCTGATTGTTAATTTTGCTGATGAAGAAGGAATAAGCATTGGTTGTTCAACTTCTAGATCTACACTTCCAAAATGGGAGCCTCTAGTTTAAGTGGCCATTTAAATTTAGATTTAATTTAATTTAATAACGTGGCAATTAAGCACTGGAAAGCTGAAAGCAAAAGTCGCTCAGTGGTGTCCGACTGTTTGTGACCTCATGGATAATACAGTCCATGGAGTTCTCCAGGCCAGAATACTGGAGTGGGTAGCCTTTCCCTTCTCCAGGGGATTTTCCCAACCCAGGGATCAAACCCAGGTCTCCCGCATTGCAGGCAGATTCTTTACCAGCTGAGCCACAAGGAAGCCCAAGAATACTGGAGTGGGTAGCTTATCCCTTCTCCAGAAGATCTTCCTGACCCAGGAATAAAGCAGGGATTTCCTACACTGCAGGCAGATTCTTGGTGGCTAGTTCAATTGAGAAACTGAATTTTCAATTGAACTGTGCATATAGTACATTTCCATCAGTGTAGAATGTTTTGTCAGTATTGTTCTATAGTCTGTGCTGGTATTAGTGACCACTTACTGCTCAAAACATACTTATCATTTACCCTAGTCAACATCTTCTTTTTTTTTTTAATTTATTTTTTTTTTCATTTATTTTTATTAGTTGGAGGCTAATTACTTTACAATATTGTAGTGGTTTTTGTCATACATTGACATGAATCAGCCATGGAGTTACATGTATTCCCCATCCCGATCCCCCCTCCCACCTCCCTCTCCACCCGATCCCTCTGGGTCTTCCCAGTGCACCAGGCCCGAGCACTTGTCTCATGCATCCCACCTGGGCTGGTGATCTGTTTCACCATAGATAATATACATGCTGTTCTCTCGAAACATCCCAGCCTCACCTTCTCCCACAGAGTCCAAAAGTCTGTTCTGTATATCTGTGTCTCTTTTTCTGTTTTGCATATAGGGTTATCATTAACATCTTCTAAGAAGAAGAGTGTAAAATAATATCTATGGTTGAGAAGTAAACTCTGCTGTGTAAACTCTGTGCTGAGTAGTTGAGTGATTTCCCAAACTCACAGAAGATCAAGGAATAGAATAAATTGATTCTATATTCAATAGATCCACATTATACCCATATATCTATTCTATATTCTGTCTATATCTACCTATTCTGTAGTCTATCAATCATATTACCTGAGTACACAGAATACTGTGTGGGTGTGCTAAGTTGCTTCAGCTGTGCTTGACTCTGTGACCCCATAGACTGTAGCCCACCAGGCTCCTCTATCCATGAGATTTGCCAGGCTAGAATACTGGAGTGGGTTCCCATACCCTCCTTTAGGGGATCTTCCTGACCCAGGGTTGAACGCATATCTCTTATATCCCCTATAGTGACAAGTGGGTTCTTTTCCACTAGTGCCACCTGGGAAGCCCTTGTGCTAGCTTATGAGAGTCAGTTGTTAGCATCTCCTCCCAAATCTGCATTTAGGGACATCGAGTTGGTGGCTGGAAATCTTTTGTAATGAGAATACTTACGTTGTGGAAATCAGCAAATGCTGCAAATCAGAGTGGCTCTGCTTTTGAGATCTGTGGGTTAAGCATATCATTGACTTTGAAACCGTTCCTACAAGCAACATCCCATTTCTTGCAATGCTTCTCTACTCTATCTACTAAGGACTTGGAATACAGCAGTTTGGGCAAAAATCCTCAGTGGAAAATAACATAAAGACCACAGGCAGGAATTACTGGGCTGTAAAAATTACGGTTAGGTCTCTCTTAGCAAGTGATTTGATGAATGGGGATATACAACTTCATTTCCTTTAATCCAAGAATTGAAGTTTCATGTTGACTTCCACGATAAAGATTTTATCATAATATAGCATACAAGGACACCTGGTCACCTTTGTATTTATTTTTTACCTGTGTAGCCATTCTCTGTGTAAATACTTCAAGATTGACACAAATTCACAGTAGCTGATTTCTGTCTGCCAAACACTACTAAAATTCTTAAGACAGACTTCATCACTGTTCTTTCTTAAATCAGATTTGTGCGAGTGGGAGGCAAAACCAAACTTGAATTACGCATGCTGTTGTGCTGTGCTTATTCGTCCAGGTGTTTCCAGCTCTGCAACCCCAGGGACTGTAGCCCTCCAGGATCCTCTGTCCTGGGGATTCTCCAGGCAAGAATACTGGAGTGGGTTGCCATGCCCTCCTTCAGGGGATCTTCCCAACTCAAGGATTGGCCCCAGGTCTCGCGGATTGCAAGCGATCTTTACCATCTGAGCCAGCAGGGAAGCCCTGGGGTATGCACACTTTCTCTGAACTGTCAATGCACAAATATACTTCATTAAACGGAATACTTCTTATTGCAATAAATGAAAACATGTAAGCTATGTTTTCATAACCCCGGGCTTCTTATTGTCTGTCTAAAATGTCTAAAATGAATAAAGAAAAAACAACAACAAAGCCCAACTCCCAAGGTTTCTGTTTATTATAAAACTTACACAGATAATGATATTCATCAAGAGAGCCACTATCATGTTGCTACATCAGGTCTCCTCTATGCTGAAGCACGTGAAAGTGTGACTTGTAGAATCAACAACTGATGTCATTAGATGTTCACACTGCAGCTGATTGGAGTCATTAGAGGGAACAGTCTTGTAATCTGGTGGCCCTGAAGCTTTCGTGGGATGTTTGCAAGTCTCGAATCTCCTTAAGATGGCTTAATAATGTTGTGCAAGGAGACCAGATCACATGCTGGTATGTCAGAGCCCATTGGCCCATATTAACAGTAAAATTCAAAATAAATCACATTATCATGGGACATAAAAAACAGACCTAACTTTTACATTATATTGTTCTGATTTGCAAGAAGTGGAAATCATGTGTTTAGATTTATAGTATTCTAACATTTTATGTATTTAAATGCTTCTTGTTTCCCCATATTAACTCAATATAATGTTTTACTTGTTCTCTCTTTGGACTCAAGGACAAATTTTTCAGTCAAATAAATTATAGAAATAAGTGAGAGCTGTCCTAGATGTAGCACTCTTCATTTGCAAGGAGTACAGGGACCAGGGAAATTTACTTACAAAACTATTCAAGCTAATAGATAGATGATAACCTTCTGAATACTGGTGGATTCAAAATTATCAGCAGTTGCCCCATAGACTGGTTGATTTCACACTGGTGAAAATCTTGCAAGTGTAAACATGAATTCCAATTACTCAGTTTGAGCCTTGACCTTGTTTTAAAATATTGCGTAATAATACTTAAAACTTAAGGACATTAAAAGAAGAAATTGAAAGACAAGAACAAACTTTAGAGAATTTATCCTTTACAAATAAATGCAGCAGTATCTGAGGATGTATAGATAATGATCTCCTTTAAATTTTGTTTGAAGTGGCCAAACCTGAAAATACTCTGAATGTTCTTTAATAAAGGAAGGTTGACTGCATTTTTAACAACTCCACTTTATGAAATATCATTTAGCTATCAAAAAGAATGAATTAGACCTAAGATATTGTTCTGGACAGATAGCAATTGTGTCATTAAATGAGAAAAGCGAGCTGCTCATGAAAGTATATTGGATAATTTCACTTACATAAAACAATGACAAAAAATATGCAAATGTTAGTTCTTTCAACCATCTTCCGCCTAGAAGACGCATCTACTCATCTGTGTTGTCCATTCTCTATAAAACGTGCCTTAGGGCACATGGATTACTCCCTGAAAGTTGATTCCATGCACTTGTCCATACAGTTCTGTTCCTACCTTTACTTACTAAGCATCAGCTATGTTTGTTACCAAATTCCTTCATGCCATATGCTACTGTTAGTGCAATTTTGACATCTAATAAAAAGTTACAGAAAGTGATTATAAATAACTGTGATAAGAAGAATTATTGCTTCATGAAAAAGAAAATTAACTTTGAAAAAACTCCATAAATGAAATTCACTAGAACCATATATTGATCATTTCAGCATGGGCAAGAACACTGAAAAGATCAGAGAAGAAAATTACAAAAATACAGGAAAGCTCTACACTAAATTGATTAGGAAATGTCTTAAAAATCTTGATCCACTTAAAAGAAACTGAAGCTGGAAATCTTTGTGATTTATACAGGAAACTTTAAAGTCAGCTGGCTTACACTCCAAGAAATACAGAGGATGTGTTTGAATGTATTGTGCTGTTTAGTTGCTAAGTCATGTCTGATTCTTTTGCAAGTTCCATGGACTGTAGCCAGTCAGGCTCCTCTGTCCATGGCATTTCCTAGGCAAGAATACTGGAGTGGGTTGCTATTTCCTTTTCCAGGAGATCTTCCTGACCCAGGGACTGAACCCAGGTCAGTCCCTTCATTGGATGCATTGGCAGGCAGATTCTTTACCACTGAGCCACCAAGGAAGCCCATTTAAATTAAATGTATATGACTAAATTAATGGAATATTCAGGTTATGGTGTATCAGTTTTTTTTTTTTCCCACAGGTTCTATCGAGAATACTTTTTATTATACAGGTTTCATATGCACAGCAATTATTTAGGGAACATTTACAGGCAAGGAGTTCAATTCCAAAACTCCATTTTCACCCCCACACACTGTACCTCACTGCATCTCTTTTTCTGTTTTGCATATAGGGTTATCATTACCATCTTTCTAAATCCCATGTATATGCATTAGTATACTGTATTGGTCTTTATCTTTCTGGCTTACTTCACTCTGTATAATGGGCTCCAGTTTCATCCATCTTATTAGAACTGATTCAAATGAACTCTTTTTAATGGCTGAGTAATATTCCATGGTGTATATGTACCACAGCTTCCTTATCCGTTCGTCTGCTGATGGGCATCTAGGTTGCTTCCATGTCCTGGCTATTATAAACAGTGCTGCAATGAACATTGGGGTGCATGTGTCTCTTTCAGATCTGGTTTCCTCGGTGTGTATGCCCAGAAGTGGGATTGCTGGGTCATATGGCAGTTCTATTTCCAGTTTTTTAAGAAATCTCCACACTGTTCTCCATAGCGGCTGTACTAGTTTGCATTCCCACCAACAGTATAAGAGGGTTCCCTTTTCTCCACACCCTCTCCAGCATTTATTGCTTGTAGACTTTTGGATAGCAGCCATTCTGACTGGCATGTAATGGTACCTCATTGAGGTTTTGACTTGCATTTCTCTGATAAAGAGTGATGTTGAGCATCTTTTCATGTGTTTGTTAGCCATCTGTATGTCTTCTTTGGAGAAATGTCTGTTTAGTACTTTGGCACATTTTTTGATTGAGTCATTTATTTTTCTGGAATTGAGCTACAGGAGTTGCTTGTACATTTTTGAGATTAATCCTTTGTCTGTTGCTTCGTTTGCTATTATTTTCTCCCAATCTGAGGGCTGTCTTTTCACCTTGCTTATAGTTTCCTTTGTTGTGCAAAAACTTTTAAGTTTCATTAGGTCCCATTTGTTTATTTTTGCTTTTATTTCCAATATTCTAGGAGGTGGGTCATAGAGGATCCTGCTGTGATTTATGTTGGAGAGTGTTTTGCCTATGTTCTCCTCTAGGAGTTTTATAGTTTCTGGTCTTACATTTAGATCTTTAATCCATTTTGAGTTTATTTTTGTGTATGGTGTTAGAAAGTGTTCTAGTTTCATTCTTTTACAAGTGGTTGACCAGTTTACCCAGCACCACTTGTTAAAGAAGTTGTCTTTTTTCCATTGTATATCCTTGCCTCCTTTGTCGAAGATAAGGTGTCCATAGGTTTGTGGATTTATCTCGGGGCTTTCTATTCTGTTCCATTAATCTATATTTCTGTCTTTGTGCCAGTACCATACTATCTTGATGACTGTGGCTTTGTAGTAGAGTCTGAAGTCAAGCAGGTTGATTCCTCCAGTTCCATTCTTCTTTCTCAAGATTACTTTGGCTATTCGAGGTTTTTTGTATTTCCATACAAATTGTGAAATTCTTTGGTCTAGTTCTGTGAAAAATACCGTTGGTAGCTTCATAGGGATTGCATTGAATCTATAGATTGCTTTGGGTAGTACAGCCATTTTGACAATATTGATTCTTCCAATCCATGAACACAGTATATTTCTCCATCTGTTTGTGTCCTCTTTGATTGAAGGATATAAAATTAACACACAGAAATGCCTTGCATTCCTATACACTAACAGTGAGAAAACAGAAAGAGAAATTAAGGAAACAATACCATTCACCATTGCAACAAAAAGAATAAAATACTTAGGAGTATATCTACCTAAAGAAACAAAAGACCTATACACAGAAAACTATAAAACACTGATGAAAGAAATCAAAGTGGTGTATCAGTTTTATGCTCCATTTGCTGAGCAACCCAGTTATGATTCAGATAGATCTTTGATCATGTATATTTGTACACACTGTTGATCATGCAAAGACATAAAACGATATGTATGGTTCTCATTATCCCTGGGGCATTGTTTTCAGGACCTCTGAATCTGCAGATTGTCAAAGGCCTTTCATAAAATGCACAGTACAATCAGTTCTCCTTATCCAGAGTTGTGGAACCTGTGGATAAAGAGGGCCAAATTTGTTAACTTTGTTGACATTGGACACCTTGACTAGGAAGCTGGAGAGTGAAAAAAAAAAAAGGAAAGAAAAATACAAGAAAAAATGCTGTGTCAGAACAGCAATGCATGCATGATATTATATGTATAGAATAACATTCTATCTAGAATATTGCCATATGCACGTAAAAATAGAATTTGTATGCAGGCACAATCGAGGCACACCTTAAATAAAGATGCTGATTTCATTAGGTGATGGAGCTATAGGTAGTTTTTGTTCTGGCTTTTAGTTATTCTGAGTTAACATGTTAACTCAGAAGGTAAAGAACCTGCCTGCAATGCAGGAGACCTCGGTTCGAATCTAAGGTCAGCAAGATCTGGAGAAGGGAATGGCAACCCACTCCAGTATTCATGCCTGGAGAATTCCATGGATGAGAAGACTGGTGGGGTATAGTATGCAGGGTCGCAAAGAGCTGGAAGTGACTGAGTGGCTAACACTTTTGCTTCACTTTAGTTATTCTAATATGGTCTTTGCACTAAAGTGAAAGAAGTCAAACTTTTTCTAAAAAGTGAAAGTGAGAAAATGGGAACTTTTGTTGTTTTACTTCATTAGTTACTTTGGAGATTTCATACTTTTCTATATGTTACTAATTTTACTTTGAGAAGTATTACATCACCACTTTTAAGACACATAACCTAGGGGCCTGGAAAGAGAGAACTTATTTTAAAATTTCTTAAGGGAAGACATTAAATGGCCTGGTAATTAAAAAATGCTACTGAACAGAGAATACAAACTATTTCTACTATATCTAACTTCTTACTTCAGTACCGATGAATCAGTGGCCCCTCAAAGTGACAGTGTCAAATTCTGCAGTGATAATTGTGAGCTGAATTAAGTAAATGAGTCAGTATATATGTTTTTTACCCTTCATTCAAAACTAAAGGGAGGAAACGAATAATTTAGCCTCCAAAACCTAAAACTTGAGAGTAGATGTTAAGGCTGAAAAGTTTTCCCTGTGACACATGTTTACTAAATTTGTTTCATGAATCCTGAAAGAATTTCAAATACAGTTTTGATCAAAACAAAAAGAATGTTTGATGTTAATATATTAAAATGTATAAGGAGTTATTCACATAGAAAAGTCTCTGTCATCTAATATTTCCTATTGAAAAATAACTTCCATATGGTTCTTAATTGAACCTTTGCTAGATATTAAAATAAATATTTCTATTTCTTTGCTCCTAACCCCCCTGACTCTTAAAAAGCAAACAACAAAATTAGAACAACCCTCTACTCATCACTTGGTTAGGAGTCTTCATCTATTCACTGTGAAAGTCAACAATTTTATAACTTTATAATATGACTTTCAGTTTTTCACAATTGAAAGTGATACTAAGCTGTGGATTTATCAGAGATACTCTTTACTAGGTGAGGAAGTTGTGCTTCTCATCTGTATTGGATTTTGTCAAATACTCTTTCCTTGTTTATTGAGACACAGAAGGGTTTTTGCCCTTTATTCTATTGATATGCTGTAATATATAAAAGATTTTTTGATATTACTCTAGTTTTGCTTTTCTGGATGAACCCTATGTGGTGACAAAGTATAATCCTTTTTATATGTCACTGGATTCAGTTTGGGCTTCTCAGGTGGCACTAGTGGAAAGAACCGGTCGCCAACGCAGGAGACTTAAGAGACGACGGTTCAGTCTTTTGTTCAGGAAGATCTCCTGGAGGAGGGCCTGACAACCCACTCCAGTATTCCTGCCTGGAGAATCCCATAGACAGAGGAGCTTGGTGAGCTACAGTAGGGTTGCAAACAGTCGGACACTACTGATGTGACTTAGAATTCATAACATGGATTCATTCAATTTGAAATTGATATTTTGTTCAGGACATTTGAGTCTAGGTTCATAGGAACATAAATCTGAATTTTTTTCTCCTTGTGAAGCCTTAATCTGGTTTTGGTATCCATCTAATACTGGCTCTCTGCCCCCTTTTCTTCTTCTCTTCCTACTCTTCCTCCTTATGCTTCTGTTTCTTCTTGTTTGCAATTATATGCATGTGTTGGGGGGGGGGGTGGATACAGTGGGAATGTTTCAATAAATCTTCTTGAAATGTTAGGTAAAACTCAGTAGTGAAACCATCTGAATCTGGGCTTTCTTTGTGGGAAGATTTTTGCATTAAAAAATGTAATTGCTTTGCTTGCTATAGACTTCTTCAGAATTTAAATTCTTTTTTATCTAGTTTGGGTTGTTTGTATCTTTCTACCTAGGTGGTATCATTCTGGCTACTTTACCTAGGTTATTGAATTTATTAGCACACAATTGTTTATAGTGTTCCCTTGTAATTCTTATTTTTTCTGTCGGGTCAGTTGTGATGTCCCCTCTTTTACTCCTGATTTTAGTAATTTTCTCCTATCCCTTATTCAGTCTAGCTAAAAGATTGCCAATTTGTCAATCATTTTGAAGACACAATTGTGGCTTTGTTTTTCTACCATCCATTTTACAATACTTATTTTTACTCTAGCCTTTGTCATTATTTCCTTCCTGCCACTTTATATTGAGTTTACTTTTCTTTTTCTAGTTTCTTAAGTTAAAAGGCTAGGTTATTCATTTTACATTGTTCTTTTTACATGTACATGTCTATAGCTGCAAATTTCCCACACAGGACTGCTTCTGCTACATCCTAAAAGATTTTCTATGTTTTGTCAATATTTTTGTTTTTATTCATCTTCATGTATTTTCTAATTCCCCTTGGGAGTTCTTCTTTTACCTGTTAATGATTTAGGAGTGTGTAATTTAATTTCCACATGTTTTTGAATTTCCTAAATTTTCCTTCTATTGCTGATTTCTGATTTCATTCTTTATGGTTAGAAGACATGCTTTGCATGGTTTAATTTCTTAACTTATTTATACTTATTTTATAGCTTAAAATAAGGTCTCTACCAGAGAATGCTCCATGAAAAAAATGTATTTTCTGTGTTATAGATATATGTTAGGTTTAGTTGGTCGATAGCATTGCTAAAGTCTTCTGTTTCCTTATTGATCTTTGACCCCTTTCTTTGGTCTCTTTCTTCTGGAATCTCTGATGTACTTCAAAACCAATCCAGTGAATTTTAAATTTCAGATATTTTATTCCTTTCAGTTCTGGAATTTTTATTTAGTTTGTTTTAGTTTCTATTTCTTTGCTGGTATTATCTATTTATTTATTGTGACCATCTTTTATTTTAAAAGCTAGGAACATATTTACAGTAGGTTCTTTTGAGTCCTTTTTGTAAATTAATTTCAACATCTGAGTCATCCAGACATCAGCTTCTATTGTTTTTTATTGTTTTTCCCAAGCCATATCTTTCTGTTTCTTTTCATATGTAATATTTAAAAAATTTGATTTGAACATCATAGCTGATGTGTTATAGAAACTTAGGAATATCTTCTCTTTGATAACTGTTTTATTTTGACCTAACAGACAGTTCATTTACTTGACACAAGCTCTATATTCTGGCTTCTATGCCCTGGACAGAAGCTGAAATATCTACTCAAATTTTTGAGCTGTGTAACTGTGGGTTTTTGAGACTTTTTGAGCTTCCTTTTTCCCTGATCATTTCTTTTGTTTCCTATACCTCCTAATAATGTAAATTGTGCATTTGAAGAATTTATCAGGTGCTCTTTGCTGCATACTGTTTGGTCTTTTGAGTACTCTACTGACACTTCTTCAGGAAATGTTCTTCCTTTCACTATGACTATAGTTTTCAAAGGAAGCTGTGACCTTTTTATAAATTTAGACACATATTTCAATCACTATATACTGCATAAGAAATGGATAGCCAGGGAAAATGGAAAAATTGAAAAAAAAGTCAGTTTTTGAAGCTTGAAAAGCTGGACGCCCAAGAACTGTAGGCAACTCCGCTTCCACAGTATAAAGAAAGCAATAATAGTGAAACAAAGGTAGCACTCAGAGAGGAACAGAAATGATAGACAAAGAGAGCTCAGACATGCTCCTGGCAATATTCAATTCCCTTGTCATTTCTTTAAGAGCAGGAAGTTAGTCTGGTTCATCATTATATTCTCACTGCTTTGAACAGTGTCTGACAAAACATAAGATTTTGTGGAATGAATGAATATGGCTTTATCTTAAAAATAGTATATGCATGATATCTTTCATGTTTCTAAAGGCTTTATTCATTGCCTTCTTCAAAACATAGATATATCTTACAGGGAAAGTGAACAATTTATATCTTAACCACATTTTATCTTGTATTAAAATATAATACAGCAGATAACCAGCTATTAGAAGACTTGCCTTTAAGTAATCACTATTTAGCTCCATTACTTCAGGTATTAGTAAATCTTCACTCCATACAGAATAACAACCAAAATTTGTCTTAGGTAAACGATAGAAGACTTTTTTTGTTTCATTTTGCAATTTTTTGGTGGCATTAGTATTGTTTTAATAAAATACGTCCAGGAAGATGCCATTCAGCATATGTCTTATTGCTAGGTAAAATATAACCAGGTTTCTTGACAAGGTTCCTCAAATCTATGGTTTGCTAACCACTGCAAAGCCTTAGCATACAGATCTGATTTCTATATTATCAGATTTATGTCAAGAATATGTCCAATCCTCCAGTTTCTACTAAGAAAATCTTCTTTCTCTGATTTGAGATAGTAAGCTAATTTTGAACATTTTATCCTATCTTATCCAGGGACAGAAAAACCATCTCTGACCAGATGACAGGTATTTTTCTCCTACACAGTATGTTCTATACTCATTGTTGATGCTGGAGAAATTGGCTTGGTACAAGAGTGAAATGAACTGTGACTTCTCTATATTCCATTCCTCTGACACTCCCACTCCGGTCCAGACATGTTCCATGGAACAGAATCTTCAGACTAGACACCTGCCCAGGTCACTGCCTGCTACTGTTCCAGGAAGGAGAAGAAAGAAAAGAGATGCCACATTTCTGACATGTATGGGTTTACTTTAGATTAGCTATCTTAATCGAAAAACATGAGCCAATGGGTTAGCACCCACCATCAGAATTTCTCACTTCATGCTTTGACCAAAAGGAAAGAACCTAGAAACGTGTGTGGAAAATCCCTCTTCTTAGAAGCTTTCTCACAAAAACTGTCCTCTGTTGTTGTTCAGTCACTAAGTCTTGTCCAACTTTTTGTGACCTCATGGACTGTAGCACGCCAGGCTCCTCTGTCCTTCACTACCTCCTGGAGTTTTCTCAAATTCATGTCGGTTGAGTTGGTGATGCTATCTAACCATTCCATCCTCTGTAGAGGAAGAGTTTAGCCCACCAGGCTGTGACCCCCTTGTTTTACCTAAGGGACGGCATAATCTGTTTGATTAGTTCCACTTTTAGTTGCCTGATCCCACTCCCCAGTCTACAAAACCACAATCCCAAACTTTGGTCTCATAGGCTGTGAGTGCTCATCTCCCTTATGTAACTACCAACATCCCCATTTCTCAAGCCTTTATTTTGCTTCTAGAATCTGCCAAATTGCTTGGAAGGAACTTCCTTGATCTTTGATTTTGACAGAATCCACTTCCCAGAAGCCCCTTTTCTGCTCTTATAGCCCTGCTCCCAAACATGGCACCTGTTGGTGCCTTATCTTTACAAATTTGGATCTTGTCAATTCTTTGGAAGAACTTCTTTCTCCTTTCTTCCAGGAGTGATTGGTTTATGTTCTAACATAATTGTGCTGTTACTGTGAATGATCTTTGAAAATCAGTGTCATCCTCATTGTGTCATCCTCATTTAACCATCCTCATCATTATCATTAAACTATGCAGGACTGAATTCCTACATTCAAGAATCTCAACTAACACTCAAGAAAAAATATTGACAAAATAAAGCTTTATGTAATCTATTGATAATTTATGTTATATAAATCATATGTTCTGAGTAATTCTGAGAAGATGTGAGTTTATGAAAGTTTTAATCAAAGCAGAGTATATGGAGGAACTGAGGTTTAAAATGACCTCCAAACTGAGGTTTTAAAATAACCTCTGGTAAAGATTTTTGACTTTTTAATATAGAAAGGCATCATACAAATGATCACATATCATATCATATCATATCATATAATTTCATAACAGTGAGCCAGCAAAGCTTTTGAACCTGGAGCTAACTTGACTATGCAATAATTAAGGGAGATTATCTGACAGTGATGCTGGACATTAATTTGAAGAGGTCAACTCTGAAATCAGGGAGGTCAGCCAGGGGCCTGTTATAGAAATCCAGGAAAAAGTTTATTAGTGTTGCGCTTTGAAAATGACAGTGTAAGTATATAAAGGATTATGCAAATAATGAAGCTATTTAAAGGAAAAATAACTAAGTCTTAAGTGACTGAATGGAGTATAGAAAATGAAGGAAAATGGTGTTTCAAAATGACTCTTCTTGTAGCTCAAGAAATTGAGAAAATGTTATTAGCTTCTGACAAAACACAGTTGTTAGGATGGGAGGTTCTTTGGGGGATGGGCATGTATGGAGAGTTCAATTGTGGACATAATGCTTTTATGAAATCTGACTACAAGTGTCTGATTGGCATTTGGAATCTTGGCACTTGAATAAGAGAACTTGATTGGAGATAAGGATTTGGTTGGTATTTATGAAAGAGCTAGGTAAATCCATGAGAAAGATATGTGTTTCAATGATGAACTTTAGACTGCTGCTGCTGCTGCTGCTGTGTCTGACTCTGTGCGACCCCATAGACAGCAGCCCACCAGGCTCCCTCGTCCCTGGGATTCTCCAGGCAAGAACCCGCTGGAGTGGGTTGCCATTGCCTTCTCCGAACTTTAGACTAGCAGAGGCTAAATAATGAGTCTTAAAGAATATCTATGCTAAGAGGGTAGGAGAGGAAAGACAGGTAAGAAAGAAAAGAGATTTGATGATTCAGGTAGTTACCACTAATGGGCCAATCAATATATTATCAATTGCCAAGATATAAATGATGAATGATGTTTTCATAATTCTTAACAATTCCTGCCTACTGTAGTCCATAATATTATATTGCATATTTGAAAGTTGCTAAGAGAGAAGATTTATTTATTTTTTTTTAAGAGAGAAGATTTAAAAGTTCTTATTATAAGGAAAAAAAATTGTATCTATGTATGGTGACAGATGTTAACCAGACATTGTGGTGATCATTTTGCAATATATGCAAATATTGAATTATTTATGCTATCCATCTGAAACTAATATAAAATGATGTGTCAATTATACTCCAATTAAAAATAAATAAAGTAAAATGATCCCTGCTGCTTTCAGAAAAAGGTTAATCCTAAGTTTGAAAGTCTGGGCTTTCATGTGACCTAAGGAGCACTCTTTTCAAGCATGAAGGTCTAGACTGAGCTGTCCTTTTGATCACCCTGTTTCCTTTATTGAACATTTGAGGTATAATCTGGATTAATTTACAGTCTCGAATTGGACTTGAGTTGGCTTTAACTTCAGAATTTCATTCAAGCCAGAAATAGCTACCACTTAAAATGAACTTCCTTATCCATATACACTATTGATACTGTGTAGAAAATGGAAAACTAATGGGAACCCACTGTACGGCTCAGGGACCTCTACTTGTGCTTTGTGATGACATAAACAGGAAGGGAACCCCAAAAAAGACAGGGTATGTGTATACGTATTTTGTTGTTGTTTAGTCACCAAGTCGTGTCCAACTCTTGTGACCCCATGGACTGCAGCCCACCAGGCTCCTCTGTCCTTAGGATTTCCCAGGCAAGAGTACTAGAGTGAGCTGCCATTTCCATCTCTAGGGGATCTTCCCAACCCAGATATCGAACTCATATCTCCTGCAATGCAGGCATATTCTTTACCTCTGAACCACCAGGGATGTCCCATGTATACGTATAGCTGATTCAGTTTGCTGTACAATAGAAACTTTCCTGGTTGCTCAGGCGGTAAAGAATTTCCCTGCATGCAGGAGACTTGGGTTCAACCCCTGGGTCGGGAAGATCCCCTGAAGAAGGAAATGGTAACCCACTCAAGTGTTTTTGCCTGGAGTGGAAGAATCCATGGACAGAGGAGCCCATCAGGCTACAGTCCATGGGATCGCAAGGAGTCAGGCAGGATTGATTGACTAACACCTTCACGGAAACTAACGCAACATTGTAAAGTAACTATACTCCAATTAAAATTAATTTTTAAAAAAATTCTTAAAAATGAACTTAAAGAATCAGTTTCCCATTTTTAAAAAGTATCTTGGGGTTTGCCTTAGAACCAAACAAACTCCAGAATGGAATCTCGGGCAGGGAGCTGGTTTAAGTAAATGATAGCCATGATTTAGCTTCACAAAATTTTGTCTTCAAGCTGTGGTAGTCAAGAGCATATATACCTGGAATCTTTTTATTTCTCTTCAGAATTACTGTATACTTTTAAGTTACTTTGGTCTGATTTTGCTTTGTTATTGTTTTACATATACCTCTTTCACAACCTAGGATTTTTTTTTTTTTTTTTTGCATTTGGGAAAGGATGAAAGCAAGTGAATCATAAAACACATGCGTTTTCTCTGACTTAGTTAGGAATAATATAATATGTTTGAAAGCATCTTTTATGTAGTTATAATGGGTTAAAAGAAAAAGGATTTGTGGTACAGTGATTCATTGAAAACAACTCAGTCACACTCTGCTAATGTAATGAGTTTCAGCACAGTCTGTTTGACAACTATTTTGGGGGAAGGATGAAGGAAAAAGAAACAACTTCAATAGCCCACATGCACAGACAGAGCTAAAGGGGTACCCATCCAAGGCAGAGAATGGTGAGAACAAGCATGTGTTTGGTCTGCGTTTTGGATAATTGAATGCAGCTGGGTAATTAAAAAGGTTGTGTTTCATGAAAGCCTGTGTGTTAGGTAATATCTGACTCAGACTCTTAAAAGCTCAGCATTCAAAGCCCATTTTTTCCCTTTTATGTTAGCTAGGGGAAATGAGTAAACTGAATTTTGTAAACAGTCAAATGGGATCGATCAATAGAGGAGCAAGGATGCTGGTTGTGATTATTATTATTTGACAATAAGACCACAGATACAAACAAGGAGTTTTAAAAATTCACCTTTATTGAGATATAATTTACCTACAGTACACTTTCATCCTTTGAAAGATCACAGTTTAATGAGTTTTAGTACATTCATAGAATTGTAGCACCACAGTTAATTTTGGGTACATTTTCATCACCTCAAAAAGAATCCCATGCTCTGTAGTCATTATCCCCTTTAACCCACGTCTATCTCTGCACATGTGGGAATGTCACACATACATAACAAATGAGAATGTAAACTGGTATACCTACTATGGAGAACAGTATGGAGCTTCCTTAGAGGCTACCATATGACCTAGTAACCCCACACCTGGGCATTTAGCTCAATTCAGTCACTTAGTCCTGTCTGGCTATTTTCAACCCTATGGACTGCAGCAACCCAGGCTTCCCAGTCCATCATCAACTCTTGGAGATTGCTCAAACTCAAATCCATCGAGTCAGTGATGCCATCCAAACATCTCATCCTCTGTCATCCCCTTATCCTCCTGCCTTCAATGTTTCTCAGCGTCAGGGTCTTTTCTAATGAGTCAGTTCTTCACATCAGGTGGCCAAAGTATTGGAGCTTCAGCTTTAGCATTAGTCCTTTCAATGAATACTCAGGACTGATTTCCTTTAGGGTTGACTGTTTTGATCTCCTTGCAGTCCAAGGGACTCTCAAGAGTCTTCTTTAGCACCACAGTTCAAAAGCATCAATTCTTTGGCACTCAGCCTTTGTTATGGTCCAACTCTCATATGCGTACATGACTACTGGAGAAACCATAACTTTGACTACAGAGATCTTTGTTAACAAAGTAATGTCTCTGCTTTTTAATATGCTGTCTCGGCTGGTCACAGCTTTCCTTCCAAGAAACAAGCGTCTTTTAATTTCATGGCTGCAGTCACCATCTGCAGTGATTTTGGAGCCCAAGAAAATAAACAGTCTCTCACTGTTTCCATGTTTCCCAATCTATTTGCCATGAAGTGGTGGGACCAGATGTCATGATCTTAGTTTTTTGAATGTTGAGTTTTAAGCCAATTTTTTCACCTTCCTCTTTCACTTTCATCAAGAGGCTCTTTAGTTCCTCTCGCTTTCTGCCGTAAGGGTGGTGTCATCTGCTTATCTGAGGTTATTGATATTTCTCCTGGCAATCTTGATTTCAGCTAGTGCTTCATCTAGCCTGGCATTACACATGATGTACTCTGCATATAAGTTAAATAAGCAGGGTGACAATGTACAGCTTTGACGTACTCCTTTCCCAATTTGGAACCCGTCCATTGCTCCATCTCCAGTTCTAACTGTTGCTTCTTGACCAGTATACAGGTTTCTCAAGAGACAAGTCTGGTATTACCATCTCTAAGAATTTCCCACAGTTTGTTTTGATCAACACAGTCAAAGGCTTTAGTGTAGTCAATGAAGCAGAAGTAGATGTTTTCTGGAATTCTCTTGTTTTTTCTATGATTCAATGGATGTTGACAATTTGATCTCTGGTTCCTCTGCCTTTTCTAAATCCAACTTGAGCATCCAGAAGTTCTCAGTTCACATACTGTTGAAGCCTAGCTTGGAAAATTTTGAGCATTACTTTGTTAGCGGGTGAGATGAGTGCATATACTCTTGGGCATTTACCTGAAGAAAGCCATAATTGAAAATGATACAAGCACTGCAGTGTTCATTGCAGCCTATTTACAATAGCCAGGCTATGGCCGCAACCTAGATGTCCATCAACTGATGAATGGAAAGAATATATATGGTACATATATACAATGAAATATTATTCAGCCATAAAAATGAATGAAATTGTGTCATTGCAGAGATGTGGATGGACCTAGAGACTGTCATACAGAGCAAAGTAAGTCAGAAAGAGAAGAACTAATATCATATACTAACATTTATATGTATAATCTAGACAACTATATGTATAATCTAGAAAATGAATGGGTAAACAATGGAAACAGTGACAGACTGTTTCTTGGGCTCCAAAATCACTGCAGATGGTGACTGCAGTCATGAAAATAAAAGACGCTTGCTCCTTGGAAGAAAATCTATGACCAACTTAGACAGCATGTTACAAAGCAGAGATATTACTTTGCCAACAAAAATCCCTGTAGTAAAGCCATGGTTTTTCCAGTGGTCATGTATGGATGTGAAAGTTGGACTATAAAGAAGGCTGAGCACCAAAAAATTGATGCTTTTGAACTGTGGTGTTGGAGAAGACTCTTGAGAGTCCCTTGGACTGCAAGGAGATCCAACCAGTCAGTCCTAAAGGATATCAGTCCTGAACATTCACTGGAAGGACTGATGCTGAATCTGAAACTCCAGTACTTGGCCACCTGATGTGAAGAACTGACTCATTGGAAAAGACCCTGATGGTGGGAAAGATCAAAGCTGGGAGGATAAGGGGATGACAGAGGATGAGATGGTTGAATGGCATCACTGACTCGATGGAGTTGTGTTTGAGCAATCTCTGGCAGTTGGTGATGGACAGCAAAGCCTGGGTTGCTGCAGTCCGTGGGGTTGCAAAGAGTCGGACATGACTGAGCCACCGAACTGAACTGAGAAAATGAATAAAGTATAGATGGACTTATTTGCAAAACAGATATAGAGCCAGAGATGAATGAGAACAAACATATGGACTTCTGTGGAGTAAGGAGGCTGATTGGGATGAATTGGGAGATTGTAACTGACATATGTACTCTACTATAAATAAAATAGATAACTAATGAAAGATGACTAGATAGAACAGGGAACTCTACTCAATGCTCTGTGGCAACCTAAATGGGAAGGAAATCCAAGGAAGAGGTGATATATGTATACATGTGGCTGATTCAATTTGTTACCTAGTAGAAATTAACACAACATTGTACAGCAACTATACTTCCCCCCCAAAAAATAATTTAAAAAAATGTCTTCTTTAAAGCTCTCCAAATTAGGTAATGGAGTTAACGGCTACATGGCAAAAAAGTCTTAAGTGTGTTGTTAATTGAATGTAGTTGCCCATTATCAAAAGAATACGCTTTTCTCTTGTGAGAAAAGGACACTTTTTCCTTTTAAGAGGAACTGTTTTCATTACTCTCTCCCTAGAATGATTAACTTCTCTGGGCAGGACTGAACCTGGGTTCCTGAATTATGAAATTATGTCATAGGCAATCTCATTGGTACCCTGGTGGAAGCTCAGTGGTTGAAGCCGAAAGATCACAGGAAAATTTTTAGCAGAAACAGATCTGCTTTATACAGTCATAGATTCATCCTGGAATTGATTGCTGTCTTTTACTCTAAGACCCCTGATGGTTAGGGCTTTTGCAGGTACTTCAGTACCTTTGTAACATCCCACAGCTGCCAGAGCAGTGCCCTGCATGCACCCTAATGCTCAATAAAGCTTACCACCTGACTGACAGTCTATCCCTGGGTGCCCAGACTGAGAGACCTGCAAAGTGTTTTAGTTTGTACCTGCCACAGTGATCAAAGGATAGCAGAAGGGAAGCTTTTTCTTTGAGGTCAGCTTTCAGATGCTATAAATTAGTCATGGATTACAATAGGAAAGGGAGAGAAGAGAGTTGTGTAATGAGAAAGTGGGGAAGTTGCAGGGAACCTATATATTACTCATGACTGTATCTTCTTGATCATATATTTTATCCAACAGATTAAATGAGTGGAAAGTGCCAACAGAACTTCCCTGGCAGTTCAGTGGTTAAGACCACACACTCCCACTGCAGGGGGCATGGGTTCCATCCCTCATCTGGCAACTAAGATCTCACATGCTGGGCAGTGTGGCCAATAAAAAAAAAAAAAAAGGGAAAGAAAAATAAAGTGCTAACACACTGGAGTACATTATCATCCATGACTATAGAGGTCGGACTAGACTTCTAATCATAATTAATAAAGGCATTTAGATGAAATTCATTTTGTGGCCAACTCTAGGAAATTAAACATTTTTTATAGTGTATAATCATTTTGTTCTCCATATTATTCTGGGTAACTGTAATTAAACCATTGTTAAGTATGAGAAGCACCCAAGGAAAGATGAACTGATAATGTGGTTGGGAAATGACATAAGACAGATGGATAATGAAGCTTAGCAGATAGGAAGTAATAAGTCCACCTTTATTTTTTATTACTATTTTTATATGGGCAAAAATTTCACCTCATCTCTTGTATCATATCCTCTCAGTCCTAATGGTGATCAAAATTCTGATTGATAAAAGAGCCAGTGAACTTTGTTCCTTAGATTTCTATGAAAATAATGAAACATTATGCATTTCATTTTTAAACTGGGTTGATTGCTGAAATGCCATATATAAATTTAGGAGTGGAAAGGTTAACATGAATAATACTTGGAAAATGTTGTTGTACAAAAGAAAATAATTCAGATTTGATTTTTTTCTCTTTCCTTTTAGAAATGTATTTTCTATAATTTCTTGATGATAGAATTTTAATTAAAGATACCACATCACTCATTTTTTCTATGATTATGTTAACAGCAAAGCCAAGTTTAAGAAATTGCAATATTTTCTTAAGAATCAGACAGCACTTTATATTGCTTCCTTTTATTTCTTCATATATTTTACTCAAATTTGTCAGTTCTAATATTTTTGAGCTTGCCTCCTATCTCCCTTTATGGTAACCTTCTTTGCATATTAAAGCTTGAAATTTGTAAGTCATAATTATAAGGTGTTTTCTGGAGGGCAGCAGTATATAAGCTCCTCACTTAAATCTGTCCCATCTGATGGTCCTCTCAAAAATGGAATATTTCTGAATGACTTGGGTGAGCATTCTGAGTTGCACACTGGTAGACTTGTCAAACTGAATAACTTGGGTGACATGAAAAAAAAAAAGTGCCTATGTCTCAACAATAAGCCTAAAAAATAAGAAGTAACAAGGGCAAAATTGAAAAAAAAAAGAAACTGTGAGAAATAAGATATTTTTTACTTTCTAAATTTAATCTATTGGTTGAATTATGGAAGTCTGCAGTACTTTTATTTTTCTAATTTTCTTAGCATTTATAGCATTTCTAATTATGTACTCCATGAAGACAGATACCACTTTCATCCTAGTTATCAGGCCTTCACCCTTTCTCGATATGTATATGTAAAGCACCTAGAACAGTGCAGAGAACACAAATAACATCTAAAAATATGTGAATATATAAATGGAACTGCCTTTATATCTTGCTGTGACATATTTAACATATGGAAAGGCCAAATGGTGTCCTACCAGATGGTAAACTTCTAAGAGTCAGGGAGACTTCATTCACTGAGTGTGTTCAGTGCGTAAATCTTTGTGAACGCTTAACAAATAAGTAAATATTGACAACAGCAGGTTGTAAGCCTCAGGGAAATGGTGAACAGTTGTCAGTAAAATAGATAATGGTCGTATATTTAATCAATTTACAAGTGGTTTAATGGAAGATCCATTTATTCACTGAGCAAAAGTACCTCTAGAATTTAATATATGGATGGCATCCTGCTCAGTACTATTAATATTAGTTTAAAGCCTTATTAAGCAACGCGTTGACTTTCTATTTAGGAGTTGTTGTGGTGTTGTTTGGTCACTAAGTTGTGTTCGCCTCTTTGTGACCCCATGGACTGCAGCTTGTCAGGCTTCCCTGTCCTTCACTATCTCTCCGAGTTTGCTCAGATTCATGTTCAGTGAGTCCGTGATGCTATCTAACCCTCTCATCCTCTGTCACCCTCTTTCCCTCCTGCCCTCAATCTTTCCCAGCATCAGAGTCTTTTCCATGAGGCAGCTCTTCGCACCAAATGGCCAAAGTATTAGAGCTTCAGCATCAGTCCTTCCAGTGAATCTTCAGGGTTGATTTCCTTTGGGATTGACTGGTTTAATCTCCTTGCAATCCAAAGGACTCTAAAAAGTCTTCAGCACCACAGTTCAAAAGCATCAATTCTTCCATGCTCAGCCTTCTTGGTGACCCAACTATCACATCTGTGGGCTTCTTGGTGGCTCAGGTGATAAGGTATCTACCTGCAAAGCAACAGACACAGGTTTGATCTGTGGTTTGGGAATATCCCCTGGAGAAGGCAACCTACTCTAGTATTCTGGCCTGGAAAATCACATGGACATAGGAGCCAGGTAGGCTACAGTCCATGGGGTCACAAAGAGTCAGACATGACTGAGTGACTGATACTTTCACTTCACACATCTGTACGTGACTATTAGAAAAGCCTTAGCTTTAACTATACAGACCTTTGTCAGCTAACTGATGTCTCTGCTTTTTAATAAGTTGTCTAGGTTTGTCATAGCTTTCCTTCCAAGGAGCAAATGTCTTTTAATATCATGGCTGTAGTCACTGTCTGCAGTAATTTTGGAGCCCAAGAAAATAAATCTGTCACTGCTTCTACTTTTTCCCCTTCTATTTAGGAATAAAGTAACCAAACATGTTGTTCATACAAATAAGCTTTTTGCAAAAGTTTGAAAGCTTTTTGTAATCTCTTGAGGAGAACATATCTCTTTTTTATACCAACGGCATTCAGAGTTTGCCAATATATAAAAAGGGAATTGTTACTCAGGCCTTGACTCTGATTAACTGCAAAATATCATGTTAATCATATTTACTAAAGTAGAAAAGTATATTAAAATCATTTAGGGATTTTTTTTTAAATTTTAGGGTTCAGGTTCTAACATGGACTCTTGTTAGTTATTGCTAAAAATAACTAGAAAATTAAGTAAATATATTAGATAAATATAATATATATTATAATTAAGCAATACTTTAAAAACATATTTGAAAAGAATGGCTTAAAAAAGGCTGGTTAATTAATGATAACATGACCAGAAAATTAGAGAAAATAGATACTGTTATTTTGAACATTAGAGTTAATTCTATTTTCGGCATATAGTTCATTTTATCTGATATTATTTTGGGGGACTGTGAACTTTATTTTAATGATAACAAATTTCTTCTCAGAGACGTTGGAGAAATCAACAGCAAAATTTAGATATCCATTCATATTTTGTGGAATTTCTGCTTGCATATATCTGTTTACTACAACAGAAAGAAATAGCTTCTATTGAAATGATTTGAAAGACATAAATACTGAAACTGGATTGAATTTTATTTAACACAGGAGTCCAGTTCTCAGTAATGACCTGAACTGATCATGTTAACGTCCAACCTAAAATTCTGTGCTGTCCCAACTGTGCTCAATTGCCTATAGGGTAAACTTCAAACCCTTTCCAAGGCATTCAAGATACATTGTTCTGTCTTCAAATTTTATATTTTGCCATTTCCACCTGTCATTACTACCAGTATATTTTATTCCAATCACACTAGTCAATTTGCAATTTCCCAGCATCAGAAAATGACTCACTCTGAAACACATTTGCATAGAAAATTTTCTCCCTTTGATAAACTTCTCATTCTCCAAGAATCAAATTCTTATTTAAAAACTGAATTTAAAAGTCATTTCTTCTTTGAGTTCTTTCATACCACCCAGTTCACTCTCTTCTGTGCTCTATGGCCCATTTTACACTTCTCATTTTGGTTTAAAATTAATGATACTTTGCCCCTAACAAAGTGTGAGATCTCTAAAATCAAGAATTGTGTCAGAGTTTAAAAAAAAAAATATTCTGATGCTAAGCACAATGACCGAGTTCTTCATTCAATACTAGATATTATAATTATTAACTTTCAACCATCTAGTGACCTTCTTCCGGCAAGGAACTCAGACTTTTCTTCCTATTCCTAACACTGACCTCAAGGGGCCAATAAAGTAAAAATAAAAAGTTTGGTTATCCCAAACCAAACAGTTTTGATATTCTGACTAAATTTCTTTCTAAATATAATAGTGGTGGTGGTGGTGGTGGTTTAGCTGCCGAGTCTATATTTTGGGGAGTCCCAAAACTTAATAGTAGGTATGTCTTGTCCCATTTCCCCCAACTTGTTATATTCTACCCTCAGTTGTGCCTTTTGTGGTGGAAAACCCTCACACCCGTCTCTTATATCACCAGTTGTCACAAAAAGGGGACTAACTTTGGCATCATTATAGTAACACACAGGGTTTTTGTTTACCATCATAACTAGCTGATGTCTGATAGAAACATATTAGTTACATTACTAATGATATTACAGTTGAGTGGTTTGAATTCATAAGTGAGGGTGAAAAAAATAAAATAAAAATGATCTGAAGAGGGAATTCCCTGGTTTCCCAGTGGTTAGAACACCAAGATCCCACTGTTGGGAGCCCAAATTCCATCCCTGGTCAGGGAACTAACATTTTGCAAGCCATGTGGCTCGCCTCCCACTGCTCCCAAATGATTTGAAGAGATTAGAAATATGGCTAGGGAAGAAAAAAAAAAAAGGCTCATATTGGAAACACACAAGCTAATACTTGTGGAGAAATTGAGCAGAAACTCAGCTGCTCCTTATGGGTTAAGTGGAGTGGTAAGTTTCCAGCTCTTTGAAAGTGCTATGTAAATATCAAGACACGTTGCTGTTGTTCAGTCACTAAGTCATGTCCGACTCTTTGGGACCCTATGGACTATAGAATGCCAGGCTCCTCTGTCCAGTATCTCTAGGAGTTTGCTCAAATTCATGTCCACTGAGTCAGTAATGTTATCTAACCATCTCACACTAAGACATGAGTTGTCAACAACGCAGTGTTTTCTCATATGGTAGCTGTTTTTTAAATTTTTTTTTAAATATGTAAGTCTCAACACATAATACATACTCATCAAGACCTTTCTTTGAAGTCAGTGGTACCAAAATGGTACTAACTGTGGTTTACAGACTGGGAAAACTTTGAACTTAAAGAAGAGCTATACAATTTGTTCAAGGTCACTGGAAAAGCTATTGATTCCTATTCTTAACAGATAATTACTAAAATTGAGTTTAAATATATCCACTAATTGCAATTGCACATTTGCCTAGATTTCTTCTTCCATTTACCCAACATTCTGTTTAAATACTAGAGATATCTTTTTTTTTTTTTTTCCTAAGATCTAATTAAATTTTAACATCACTTTAGCTTAATCTACTCCCTCCAACTTGTTGCTGGGCTTTCCCAAACTGGTAATTTATCTCACATAGACTTGGAAACAAAGGAATTGAAAAGAATGCTGGGTTTGAAGTATTGGCTGACAGGATGGATCCTGTTCTCATTCAGAAAAAAGTGCTAGTCATTCCTTGTTGGAAAACAGCACCCTGTCACATCATACCAGTTAAGACCCTTAGACTATTTGCTTCTACTGTTGTTGTTAAGTCGTTAAATCATATCTGACTCTTTGTGACCCCATGGACTGTAGCTGGCCAGGTTCCTCTGTCCATGGGATTTCCCAAGCAAGAGTACTAGATTGGGTTATCATTTCCATCTTCAGGGGATCTTCCTGACCCAGGGATTGAAATTCTGCATCTCCTGCTTTGCAGGTGGGTTCTTTATCATTGAGCCACCTGAGAAGCCCCTTGGACTATTTGGAAATGCTTACATCCAATGGGTAATGTGTAGAAAGACACTGTGGCCCTGAGTGAACTCTCTCTCTCTCACACACACACCCACAGTAACTGGCATTCTTGGATAAAGACTGTCTCTGGGAAGAAGAACATACAGAAATGCATCCCAGGGGCTGGGTCAAACTGAAATGACACCAAGGAATGGTCCAGGAACAAACCAAGCCAGAGAGACAAGAACTTAGCTGTGAGCTTACCCCAAGGTTGGAAAGTAGGAAGCACAGGATTCTTCCTGCAGAGAAAGGGGCAAGCAATGAATAGACCAGAGTCCTTGAAGCAGAGAGAACTGCTGGGAACTGAACCAAGCAGATGAAGTTGAGCTAAGCAGGAAGCTTCACAATAAGCCAAAGCAGGGGCGGAGGGGAGGGGCACCTAGTGGAAAGAAGAGGACAAATTCTCTCTTAAATTTCCCAGTTAGTATAATTTCCCAAAGGAAAATATCCTATGTGCTAGATACCATGAAGAAAGGGATTTGATTTCATCATGAGCAGTAATTTTTTTTCTTTTCAGAACTTCCCACATACCTCAGGGGTGCCACATTGATCTCTCCTGATCTCTCAAGTTATAGCACACCACCATTCTCTCATTATTCTGTATCATATCTTTCATAACACTTTATTTTCCTTATAGCACTCGCAAGTACTTGTATTGTTCATTTATTTATTTTTGCCTTCCCCAATTACAATAGAATATAATTCCTTCAAAAGTGGAAGACTCAGCCATTTTGTTCACTACTATATTACTGGTGACTAGCACAAGAGCTAGTATGTGTATATGCATTATAATTATCATTTATATGCATCATTATATTTTATATATGAAGATACATAAAATATATCATCGTTATTCCCTCTTCTGAGTAGATAGCATTCTAAGGGGAGAAAACATTATCTTACCCATAGTCAACTCACAAAATAGTTCAGTTCTATTCTCTTTTCTTTGTTTTATCTCTGAGTGGCAATATCATTTTTTACATGCAAGAATTTTTAAGACACCGGAGGAAGTATTTATATTTCCATAATTTTTTTTCTTTTGGTTCAAGAAAACATCAGGGCAGCTTGATTGATGAGGCAAAAGCTGGAATCTGAGGCAGAATGAAATGATATTCTAGGTATCCATTTTGGCTGTCAAGTGTGTTTAAAAATATTATAAAACTCCCACTGCCCTTATACAGTAGGACAGAAGGCAGAGTCTGGGAAAGTCTTCCTAAGATGCCTGGGTTGCTCAAGGTATATTGTCCCAAGCCAGCTTGCCTCGTCTTTCTTTCTCACAACACCAAGGAGGGAACCGTCAAAGCATAAATGGTGGCCAACCTACTCTGGCATATTTAGAGCAGAGGAAATCTCGCTACTATTGATTATATTATTTCTTCCCATTTTCCCCCCAGGTGTGTGTTTTTGTTTTGAAAGAAGAAAACAGAATTCCAAGGTAACTATTTTAAAACATTGGCTGTAAACATCTTTTGTCTTGTATTGGTTTTTGAATCCATCTAAGCTGTGGGGTTAATATAAGACAGTTTGACACAAGACATTCACTCAGTCATTCAACATCTGTTACTTTCTGAGTACCAGGCACTGTTCCAGACATTGAGGATACAGTAAAGTCATGTTGCAAAAATAAAACAGAAATTCAAGAAAAAAGAGAGAACCATTAAAAGTGTGGAAGATCTAGATAGGCAGGATGGGGGTTGGAGAGGGAGGAAGGTCCAAGGTGGAGGGGACATATGTATATGTATGGCTGATTCATTTTGTTGTGCAACAGAAGCTAACAGAACACTGTATGGCAACTATACTTCAAAAAAAAAAAAAAAAAAAGTATGGGAATATTCCCTGAAGAGCTGATGTGTTTAATGAGGTTGCCAGGTCAAAATCTGTGGGCAGGATTTTAAGTGGGTATGAGTGAAAACCAAAAGTAGCATGAGGTACAAAATATAGGAAAAGCCACTGGGGACAGAACACATTTGCTCATGGGGAAAACAGTATGAGATTCTTCATATTGAGATTTGTTAGATATACGTGACTTTATAGCAGAGCTAGCAAAAGACTAGTGAGTTCCTATTTCTGACATAAAGGTGGCTGATCATATGCTTAGTTGACATATTATGCAGAGCATTTAGCCTAACAGAGACACCCATAGTTTCATAAGAATTACTTAAAGAGACTACTTATTCCCTGTACTTTATGCTTTTAATATTGCCCAAATCTTTTCAGCTTTTTTTTTTTTTCAATTAAGCATTTCCCTTTACTTCTTGCTAACAGTTTGATGATATACTTATAAAATATATATGTAGGAGTAATATTAACAAGTATTACAGTGTAGATTCAAAGGAAATAAAAACTTGATCAATAAAATAAGAGATTTTGAAAAATCATCAAGCCAAACTCCTTTTTACATCTTTCCAACAATTAAATCAATACTCTTGAATAAGTTAATTTTTAAAATCCCCCTAGGGATTCACAAGGATACACCATTGTCTCTGGGTTGGATGAGAGATTTGTGAAAACGAAAGTAGCTCAGTCGTGTCTGATTCTTTGCCACCCCGTGAACTATACGGTTCATGCAATTCTCCAGGCCATAATACTGGAGTGCGTAGCCTTTCCCTTCTCCCGGCAGGGATCTTCCCAACCCTGGTCTCTTGCATTGCAGGCAGATTCTTTTTTTTTTTTTTTAATTATTATTTTTTTTATTATTATTATTTTTTTTTGGTCATATATTGATATGAATCAGCCATAGATTTACACGTATTCCCCATCCCGATCCCCCCTCCCACCTCCCTCTCCACCCGATTCCTCTGGGTCTTCCCAGTGCACCAGGTCTGAGCACTTGTCTCATGCATCCCACCTGGGCTGGTGATCTGTTTCACCATAGATAGTATACATGCTGTTCTTTTGAAATATCCCACCCTCACATTCTCCCACAGAGTTCAAAAGTCTGTTCTGTATTTCTGTGTCTCTTTTTCTGTTTTGCATATGGGGTTATCGTTACCATCTTTCTAAATTCCATATATATGTGTTAGTATGCTGTAATGTTCTTTATCTTTCTGGCTTACTTCACTCTGTATAAGGGGCTCCAGTTTCATCCATCTCATTAGAACTGATTCAAATGAATTCTTTTTAATGGCTGAGTAATATTCCATGGTGTATATGTACCACAGCTTCCTTATCCATTCATCTGCTGATGGGCATCTAGGTTGCTTCCATGTTCTGGCTATTATAAACAGTGCTGCGATGAACATTGGGGTGCACGTGTCTCTTTCAGATCTGGTTTCCTCAGTGTGTATGCCCAGAAGTGGGATTGCTGGGTCATATGGCAGTGCCACAAGGGAAGCCTAAGCGTATTTACAAGGAACATTATTCCATTAGAAGAGAAGGTTTTCATAATAAGAGGACATTAACTCATCTCTGCCTACATTGCTTCCTTCCAAAAACAGCATAAGGAAAAGTTTGCTCATCTGAGTGTGGTACAAACCGACACTCCACAAAAAGCTGGACTAAGGATCTTGGGCTTCTGAGCTCCCCACGGTGTCTACTTCAAATGAGGAAGCTTCATTATTTCGCTGAGTGTGTTTCATGTTTGGTTGAGGCTATCAGGTTTGTGGCAGTGGATATGGTGGGTGGAAAGCTAACGTTAGGTCCTAACGATACACTCAGTAACTTCATCCCGGTTTGACAAATGAGGAATCAAGACTTAGAGTGCTGTTACCTCTGGCGTCACTCAGCTAGTAAGTGCTCGAGTCCAGACTGCAATGGACCAGAATATATTATTCCATATTACTTCCAGACTATACTCTCTCTGTTAAGTTGCCATTTTTATTCTCGAGTGAGAAAGAACTTGCAAAATATTTTACGTAAAAATTGGAACATTTAAAAAGTACTTTAAAAATTCCTCTGAGCAGAGTTCAGGGCACTGACATCCTGAGGGCTAGACTGGGAAACCTGAAACTTTACCTCTCCTCACAAGCCTTCTCTTCCCCATTTCATATCTTGCTCAAGTTATTCTTTCCTCTATCCAACTCTGAAAAAATCTGATGTTGGCAGTTGGGATATATCCCTGTTACTTGATGTTCCTCATAACTATATTTGATTTCAGCCTTGTCTTAAAAAAGAATAAAAGTTCTACATCTTTCAAAGAAATTCCAGGTGACATTAGAATTGGTAGAGTAACTGCTGAGTTGGAGGACTTCTTTTTCTCTTAGTATAATGTCATATTGGTAATTACAATAATAATAATCTATTTAGATACAACATTATACAACAAAATAATCTAAGAAATATTATTTCATTATCAAATGACTCTAGGATATGACAAACACTTGACTTTACTTATAATACTAAAGCATAGGGGAAATAATTTATTTAAATAAAAAGAAACAAAGCCAAAACACTAAATCAATGTGACTTAAATCCGGGGTATATTCTTAAATCTTCAGTCATCCAACATTAATTGTGCAAACATGCTCTGAACATCCACCATGTCCAAAGTCCTGGGGAATTATACTGAAATATGCTACTTCCACCTAGAGTTCACAATCTAGAGGTAGATGCTGTCTTATAATCCCAAGGTTGGGAAGATCCCCTGGAGAAAGGAATGGCAACCCACTTCAGTATTCTTGCCTGGAGAATTCCATGGACAGTGAAGTCTGCAGGGTACAGTCCATGGGGTGGCAAAGAGTCAAACACATCTGAGCAACTAAACATGCATACACACAGTCATATAAACGTAACTATTCTGTATGTGTATAACCATACACTATTATCAATATTATGATGATAACATATGGACACCATTTTCTTTCACATGTAAATTTCCCAGATACTGTATTTTGTCTGGGAAATTGTCTGAGAATTTAGACCTTGGATATTTTGGAAAACTGGAATCAATGATTTCTCCAATTTCCAAGTATATTTTGTTAAATATTTTATCAATATTTGGACAGAACTAAAAAGATTGACAAAAAAGAAAGACTGTTTCTCCTTAATTACATGTGTGTGAGAGGTGATGCTAGTGGTAAAGAACTCACTTGCCAATGCAGGAGACGTAAGAGACAGGTGTTCAACCTCAGGGTTAGGAAGGTCCCCTGGAGAAGGTAATGGCACCCTACTCCAATATTCCTATCTGGAGAATCTCATGGACAGAGGAGCATGGAGGGCTACAGTCCACAGGGTCTCAAAGAATCAGACACAAGTGAAGCGACTTAGCAAGCACGCATGCACACGAGAAAGAGACAGGGAGAAAGACACTGAAAATTATTATGCAGACAATATCATGGACTAAATCTGGCCTAGCTTGGGGAATGAGCCCTTTTGGAAGGATCTGTATTAGTAGATATTTCATTCTGTCTTCATTGGGCAACTAGTGAATTAAAGTTAATCTTTTTTTTCTTTGAATATACCACATTTCTTGTTGTTGGCAGTTTGTTAAGATAATTCAGGAAAATTTGAGGCTTGAATTTTTTCTGAGATTCAAAGTTTTGCTTTGGTAATTGCTGCACTACTAAAATTCCCTATATTTAGAATTTCAGAGCTATACAATATTTTCTTTATATCTCTCCTCATTGAAAAACAGTTGAAATGTAGTGATTTTAATATTCTTCACTGGTCACAGAACTCATATGTCTTAGCAATACCAAGTCTATTTAACCCATGACATTTCACAGACTTCTTTTTAAATTTGCAAAGAAACTTAGAAAACATCACACTCAGCCTCTTTATTTTTCAGATCAGAGAACTGGACCCCAATGAATCAAAATGAATTGTTACAGACATTGGTGACAAATCCAGAAATATAGCTTTATCCTCTTCCAGTTTGATATTCTTTTCACTACAAATACTGCCTCATTTGTAGCTTTTCAAGGATAATTTTGAATTATTTGCTTATGTTTTGAATTTTTGGATTCATTGTCAGTGTCTAAAATAATGTGGGAGATAAAAGCCTAACCAAGCCTTCCATAATAAAGCTACTGAATTTATTTTGAAACGCCATTCAGGAAAGCCAAGTTCCAAAGAGGTTTCAAGACTATCCCATTCCAAGATATTTTTAGATGAGAAGAAAATAGAATCTTGGAAACATGGACCTTCTTTTTAAACAGCTTAGTACCAGTCTTCTAAGAAACCAGTGTAGATTGTTAAGCTGATTCTCCAAGGACATATTAAGAGGACAGGTTTTTCCTTTCTTCATGACCTTTAGAGTAATCTTTCCCTCTACTTATGTCCCAGAAATGCTAGATTGGAGCTGTCTTCTACCTGATGTTTTTTAAAGTGAAAATAAATATGAAAACATGAGATTTCTAGACACTATGAACATTTGCATCAGAGGGAAAAACTGTCAGTTTTATTTCCTTATAAAATTATAAAAATTATTATAAAATTTTATAAGAACTCGATTTAATGATCACTGAAATACTTATAGTAGCTGCATCTATATTTTGCTGTTGTTGTTCAGTTGCTGTTATGTCTGACTCTTTGTGACCACATGGACTGCAGCACATCCGTCTTCCCTGTCCGGAGTTTGCTCAAATTCATGTCCATGGAGTCGGTGATGCTGTCTAACCATCTCATCCTCCACCACCCCCTTCTTTTTTTGCTTTCAATTTTTCCCAGCACCTAACTCCCTAAGAATGCCTTTATTTTATTTATTCTATTACTAAACATGTAACACATGCTCACACTCTGTTGGACGTGTCCGACTCTTTGTAACCCCATGGACTGTAGCCTGTCAGATTCCTCTGTCCACGGTATTTTCCAGAAAAGAATGCTGGAGTGGGTTGCCATTTAGAAAATCACCTGTAAGCCTTTCACTTGGAGAGGGCTTCTTTTATTCATTTGGTGTGATTTCAGATGCTTTCAGAGCATCTGTCCAAGTTTCTCTGTTTCTCTCTCCCTCTTTCTTAACAAAGCCTCCCTCTTATACAACTTCACATTGTTTTCTTGACCATTTATTTATTTATTTATTTTCGCTTGTTCTTAAATATCATTCAGATACATTATTCTAATTTTGGTATGTTCCTCCTATTTTAATCCCAATTTTGTGTATATGTATTTCTTACCTTCTCAGTTTTATTTGAATTTCCACAGGTTTTTTTTGTTTGATTGTTTACATTCTGTGTGTTTATAAAGTTCTCTCCTCCCTTGAAAAGAATCAGCACTTATTTTTCCTAATGTATTACTTTTTAATATGTGTTCTATTTCTCCATTTTTCCTCATTTTTCGTTTCTTTTCATAAGGCTTGCTTCTTGAAATTGTCAATATTTGGAGACATTTTTAAAAAGGATCTGATTTATTTGACTCTTACGGGGATGCAGCTGTAACTCACAGAGATTTACAAGATGTGTTTTTAAGTAGTTTACACTGAGAATGATATTTTTATTTTATATCAAACCTGATAAAAATCCAGTGGAAATTTAACACTGGTCTTTTTCTTCGAATGTTGCTATTATTTATAGAATTACTACTATAACCTTATATATATGATAGAAATTATATACTTTGTCTTTTCAAGATATAATTTCAGTATGTAGCCTGTGTTTTCCACCATCTTAAAATAGTTTTACACCAAATAATTCATGCTTAAACACTTTGCATGCTGAAGTGTATTAATTCCGCAAGACTTGCCTGGCATTTTAAACTTCAAAATATTGCACCTAAAGCAGAAATCGGTGCAGTTAAAACTCAGAGTGAGGCAAAAGGAAATAGTTGGCCTGTTTCAGCTTATGTTAAAAAGACTATATTTGTTAATAAACAATGCCTCAGACTAGAAGAAATATTCTTTCTTCTTATTTCCTCACTATCAATTTTTTTTTAACATCATGTAAGTTAAAAAAAATGATAGTAAGGAAAACTGAGTGCAGAAGAATTGATGCTTTTGAACTGTGGTGTTGGAGAAGACTCTTGAGAGTCCCTCAGACTGCAAGGAGATTCAACCAGTCCATCCTAAAGGAAATCAGTCCTGGGTGTTCATTGGAAAGACTGATGTTGAAGCTGAAACTCCAATACTTTAGCCACCTGATGCGAAGAGCTGACTCATTTGAAAAGACCCTGATGCTGGGAAAGATTGAGGGCAGGAGGAGAAGGGGACGACAGAGGATGAGATGGTTGGATGGCATCACCGACTCAATGGACATGAATTTGGGTAAACTCTGGGTGTTGGTGATGGACAGGGAGGCCTGGAGGTTCATGGGGTCACAAAGAGTCAGACACGACTGAGTGACTGAACTGAACTGAACTGAACAATTATTTTTGTTATTAGTCTTTAAATTTTACTTCTTTAGGCTACCAGGGAAATTAAGTGCAATAAGAAAACAATGCTTTTCTTAATGAGAGTGAGTAAATTTACAGGAGACTTTCGTTATGAAGTCTGTTTTCTGCCTCCCATTTGAAGCTAATAACCATGTTCTAGCACTCAAGGAAAAGTAGGCTTAGTTCTTAGGTTCAATTGCACTTATCCCCTATTCTTTTTTTTTTTTTTAATATTTTTTCTTTTTATTCAGACCATTTTTAAAGACTTTATTGAATTTATTGCAATAGCGCTTCTGTTTTATGTTCTGGGTTTTTGGCCACCAGGTATGTGGGACCTTAACTCCCCCACCAAGGATTGAACCAGCACCCCCTGCGTTGGAAGACAAAGTCCTAACCACTGGACCACCGGGGAAGTACCGACTTACCCCCGTTCTTAGTGGAACAAAATGTTACTGAAATCCCATGAGGGGCACAATATAACTTTTGAATCCTCATCATTTGCTGAATTCATTTGGTGTGGTAAGAGAACCTGTGCTTCATATTATTATCTTTTCTGATGTTTCCAAGTGAGGCTGTTTCTACTGTCAAGTCATGTGAGTTTGAAGGAACTTTTTCTTATCAGTGTATCTGCTATGTGTAAGAAGGATGTCCCTAACTCCCACAGTGCCTAATTGTGATTGAACTTCACTGAGAGCAAATCCACAATTACCTGGCAAGGTTTATTTCAGCGCCTTGGAGGCTGTCTAAAGTTATTGTTTGGAACTACTCGAACACTGTTAGTCTCCATATCCCCCTCACATGAAGGATCCTTGATATGCTGCCTTCCCTTGCATGGTAGAAATCGATAGAAAACCAATGAATCTTAAAAGATCCCTCCTGTCTGCTACTTAAATAAAACACAATCTTGCATTAAAATTTACATCCCCAAAGTATCACTTCATACAATATTTCAGATTCATGGCATATTTAAACATATTCTGCAACCATTTGAAAATTTCATTACCAGACCACATTTTGTTTATATAAGTTTATAAGCAAAAGTGACTTTGTTGAAGTCACTCAATAGAGTTGTTTTTCAGCTTACTGACACTTTCAAGCCCATAATCATCTAAATTGTATTACTGACCTCTGCATTACAACATAGCACCTGTACTTCTGTGCATTTAATATCTTAGTAAAAATTGGCTGGTTTCTTTTACTTACATACATGTATGTAAAATCATATTTTCTGCACTTCTTTAAATTGAAACTACCATTATTTGACATATAGTTGTTAATGGTACAGCTAAAGACATTCGTGTGTGTGCTCAGTCACTTCAGTCATGTCCAACTCTTTGAGACCCTATGGACTGCAGCCTGCCAGGCTCCTCTGTCCAGGGGATTCTCCAAGCAAGAATACTGGGGTGGGTTGTCATGCTCTCCTCCAGGGCATCTTCCTGACCTGGGGATTGAACCCACATCTCCCACGTCTCCTGCACTGCAGGTGGATTCTTTACCCACTGAACTACCAAAGGCAAGGAAATATTGCCACAAAATTATTATGAGAATTTCACTCATATTTAGTGCCCACTAAAGACTCTGAGTGAGTGAGTGCCCAGTAAAGACTCCAGATTAATTCCTGGCCATTTAATTAGAAGATATAGAGAATGTGAGAAAGAATAACCATGTCACCACATGAATTAATGCTATTTAATGACACCTAAAAGTACCTAGCACTACAAGTAGTGGGGGAACGTCAATTTATATGGAGTTTTTAGAGTACTGTGAGAAAGAAGAGAGGAAATGAGGTTTGATTGGCACATTCCTCTGCCAGAAAGAAAAACAAAATGAGTGAACCAATCTGGACATGAATCACATAGTTAATAAGCAAGCAACAGCAGCTTAAGAAGAGATTTATTACCTTATATAACAATGCCAACAAAGGTCCATCTAGTCAAAGCTATGGTTTTTGAAGTAGTCATGTATGGATGTGAGAGTCAGACTGTAAAGAAAGCTGAGCATTGAAGAATTGATGCTTTTGAACTGTGGTGTTGGAGAAGACTCTTTTTTTAAAAATTAAAAAAAAATTTTTTTTTGGAGAAGACTCTTGAGCATCCCTTGGACTGCAAGAAGATCCAACCAGTCCATCCTAAAAGAAATTAACTCTGAATATTCATTGGAAGGACTGATGCTGAAGTTGCAATACTTGGATCACCTGATGCAAAGAACTAACTCATTGGGAAAGACCCTGATGCTGGGCAAGATTGAAGGTGGGAGAAGGGGACTCAGAGGATGAGATGGTTGGATGGCATCACCGACTCAATGGACATGAGTTTGAGCAAGCTCTGGGAGCTGGTGATGGACAAGGAGGCCTGGTATGTTGCAGTCCATAGAGTCGCAAAGATTCGGACACAACTGAGTGACTGAACTAAACTGAACTGGTAATAACGACCCTTAGGAGGATTAAAAGAATGTGTCAACAAATAGCAATTGCTTTCACTCTCTTATTTGGAGCAACCACTTGTAGATGTGAAGGAGACAGCAGTGAAATAAGCCTTGGCATCCTAGTTTCTATCATAGAGAACATAAAGATGTGTAATGAACCGCAGTTCCTTTGTATTACAGGAAGAGAATGGCAATGAAAAGAAATCTTCAGGGGCATATTTGTTTTGGTCTTCCCTTTGTTTCCCCTCTTGTAAATATCTTTTGGGATACCACACCTCAATTCTTAATCCATATAGAACAGAAGGGCTAGGCCCAGTTCCAGCTTCAGGAATGACCATCTACCCCAGTCTTGGACAATCACAGTATCCCATACTCAGAGTCCACACCATGTTCTCTGTGCTACAGTAGTCTATGCTGGTCCAGAGATAGACTCACCTGGAATTTTGCTGTCATAATAAGAAAAAGCAGGATCTTGGAACTTCCCTGGTGGCACAGTGGATAAAAATCTGCCTGCCAATACAGGGACACAGGTTTGATCCCTAGTCAGGGAAGACCCCACATGCTGCAGAGCTGCTAAGTCCATGCACCACAACTAGTGAAGCCTGCTCTCTAGGGCCTCTGCTCCGCAACAAGAGAAGCCCCCACAATGAGAATTCTGGGCACTGTAAGGAAGAGTAGACCTTGCTCACTACAACTAGAGAAAACCTGTGAGCATCAGTGAAGTGCAGCCAAAAATAAAAATAATACATTTTTTTAAAAAGGAAAAAGGAAGATCTCTTTCCTTGAAGGCTGCTGGAACAGGAAGCAGTCATAGTCTCTTATCACTGTGGCTCTGCTAGGTCACCACACTGAGAGGACTGTCCGAAAACAAATTGAACGTAGAAAGCAGCGTGACTGAGAGCTGGAACAATTGATTCCCGATAAGTCCTTCTCTCTCTGAGGCTTGTACCACAGGCCTCATCAGCTACAGAAACCAAAAATTCCTTCTTTTGCTTACACTGCTTTGAGTTGGATTTTTGTCACTTGCAAACCAAGGAATTCTAAGTAATTCAGAAGCATTGACAAAAGTTGCAAAAGCTTCTTGTCTCCTTAGTAGCACTTCCAGGGTCTCCACACAGACCTCAATAATTCACTGGCTTGAGCTGTTCTGTCACCCTCTTCCTCATGCATTCATTATTCTTTTTTGTTTGTTTCTCATTTACTAATCCATCAGCTTATTTTTTTAAAACCAGGTAAACACATACTATGTTTTGGGCCCTGAGAATTAGTGTTAGTAAGACACATGTATGGCACCCAAAAGTTCAAAGTTTAATGGGAAAAGAGAAATATATATATATGATGTGGCTGAGAAAGTGCAGAGGATAAATAGTGTATACTGAGAGTGTGCGAGAGAGAATCAGACAAGGCTTTGTAGGGGTAGATATTAGGGGGTGAGAGTGCAGTAAGTCTCCTGACGAAGGAGCTTCAGGGTGGTTTAAAGGAAGCAGGCTTCAGATACAGTGGGAAGAGAGAGAGAGATGTGCGACTGATGCTCTGAGAAGAAAGGAGTAGTTCAGGCAGACTGCACTATGGGAGATATGGTGGGTGGTGCCTAGATAAGAAATTGGGCAGACCTGGTCTTTACTTTCTCAGAACAAATGTGCCAATGTCCACCTTTGTGCCTTAGATCTCTTCATTTTTCCAAGTTTCTTGGAAATTTCTTAACCTATGTTTCATAAGGCTGTATTATATTTTCTGTTCAAGATTTACCTTTGATCCTGCCTAAACCCATCATGATTTCTTTCATCATACCCTTTTCTCTCCCAGATGAATTCCTTCCTGGCTGCTCATCCAGGTTGAGGAAGGAGCCCACTTACCACCAGTAGGGAGGTACCTGTTATCATAATGATAATCGATAAGTCAGTTTTTGCTGCAGGTGCCTTCAGACCAGTAGTGAAACTAACACTCAGAAATGGACTTCCTGCAGCCAGGCTTCCAAATAAACTAGTAACATGTAAGAGAGCCTTTGTAAACCTGGAAACCAGAAAGCAGCAGAAGAGTTTCACTTTTAAGCTGACACAAATACAGAAATGGTCTTCTGTCAGACAGGCAGTATTAGAGAATAATTGGAATACTTAAGTACTATATTATATAGTTATATGTACATGTATTTTTCATATGCATGTATTTAAGCAATGCTTTATATATCTTTGCATATCTGTGTAGTGGTATATACACAAACTATTCATAACTTAGTGGATTTCCAAGAATCATTTTTGGCTATATACCATCTGTTACTTGTTTTTATTGTGTAGGAAACTGTCCAGTGTAATCAAGTGATACAAGAATGTTCTATTGTTAAGTGTCAATAGGGTAGGAATCTGTTATTGTATAACCCAGTGCTAATAGAATATTCTTCAATTAAGGAAGTACTTTATGTTTATGATGTCCCATGTGATATCCATGTGTCTACTCATGTGTCTGTCCATGTGACTATATCTATCCATGTGACTACTCAATACTTAAGATACGACTAGTGTGATTGATGGACTGGATTTCCATTTTTCATTAATTTTAATGGTTTCTTTATGAATCATAAAAGGGCTTCCTGGGTGGCTCAGACAGTAAAGAATCTGCCTGCAATGCAGGAGACCTTAAGATTTCTTTCTTTCTTTCTTTTTTTGATCCCTCAGTTAGGAAGATCCCGTGGAGAAGGGAATGGACAGCAAGGAAGAGTAGGAGAAATAGGAGATTGGGACTGACATATATATACTATTGATACTATGTATAAAATTGATAACTGATGAGAACCTCCTGTATAGCACAGGGCACCCTACTCAAAGCTCTGTGGTGACTTAAGTGGGAAGGAAATCCAAAAAAGAAGAGATATATGTGTATAGCTGATTCACTGTGCTGTACGGTGGTAACTAACACACCATTGTAAAGCAACTATTCCTCCAACAAGAATCAATAATAATAACAACAATAATAAAAAGCCTCAGGTTCCCTAAGCTCAGGGTTCCTCTCCTGGACACAACCCACTGTGAGAGTAGGTATCACTTGACCCTCTTCACATCCTCTTGAGGGGGTTGGGGGCCCAGGGATCCAGAGCACATGCTGATACTCTGGTTTTAAGAACTAAATCATCCTCTGTTACTTACTCAGGAATCTCATGCTCTCTGCCAGGATCCATAAAGCTGTGGCAGGCTAACTGATTGACTTGCAATCATGTGATGTCTCCCAGATCTTGACTGTCTTATGACCAGAAGATTAAAGATAGGGTTGAGTCCAGGTGTATATCCAGGCTCCAGCATTGCTTCTATGGCATTCTTCTTGTTTGCCCTCTTCTCTGCATTGGCTTCAAACTCAGTCTGGTAGTGAGATGGAAGCAAAGTTGTTTGTAAACTGGTCCTCTATGTGGAGGGCAAAAAAAGAGGCAGACCATTCCATCTTGGTAGGTAGCAGGATTACCAAGCAAGGAAAATTGCATATGGGACTTCTCTTGGGTAATCACATGAGGCATAGATCTCTGTACCCATCTGCCAGAATCTTAGAAGCTTATACAGAAGACTTAACAGGATCTGGTCACATTTTCAGTCCAGATAGTCTCAACACCACATTTATCTCTCAAAGCCACATTCTTGAAGCAGCTTCTTGTGTAAAAATGGTAGACAGAATGTACATTCTGAGGACAGGGAACAGCGTAAGAAATCTCTAATTGCCTGGGTCTGGCTTGCAGGTCAGCCCACAGTCACATCTTTTTAATGACCTCCCCCAACAAGAAGTTCCAGAAGAAGCATCCAAACATGACATTGTTTAGCAAAAATAAGGGGTGATGCATTTCAGTTTAGTTTTCAAGAACAAGGAAACTTTCCCATAAGGCACTGCTCACAGTCTGTTGACCAGTCCTGGGTTATGTGCCCATTCATAAACAAATGAAGAGAAAACAGTGGGAAGACATTTCATCAGCCATCACTGAGGGCCATATGATCTCTCCTATAAACCATGGTAACGGCAGAGGGAAGACGAGGCAGTATGAACTGAGCTTGTTCCAAAGGGGGTCTGCATGGCTGAAGTTTGGGAACAGAGGAGACAGAATGCTGTATAAGGATCAGTTGCTTCCGCATGGATGTTGATAGTGGTGTGTGTATATGTGTGTGTTCAGTCGCTCAGTTGTGTCTGACTCCGCAATCCCATGGACTGTAGCCCACCAGGCTCCTCTGTCAGTGGGATTCTCCAGGCAAGAATACTGGAGGGGGCTGCCATTTCCTACTCCAGGAGTTGATCATGGTAGAGATGGACAAAGAGGATTATTAAGATGGCTTACCATGAATTAAGTCTGACTCTCTTCCCCTCCTCACAGTGGTGCTGAGACAGTAAGTATAAATTGCTGTTGTCCTCAATTACTAGTACATAGTTTTTGAACTACTATTCCTCCATGCAGAGTATAGGCTATATGGAATACTAGAGGTGACACTGATGCTTTGTTGAAATGGTAAAGTAGATAAAAATAAATCTCCCCCCAAATTACATAATTGTGAATAATAAAATCCCTGAGAAAACATTTTTTACCAAGTAAGACAAATGTGTAAGCACTTAGCTAATTTTTACAGGTCAACAAAATAGGGAGTGAATGAATGGGGGGCTAAGAAACTAAAAGGTAAAAAGAAAAAAAAGTTTCTGAGTGACTAGAAAGCATAGTCTGACCTGCTCATAAGTTCCAACTCCTCTCTGTTTACAAAACCAAGAAGCTGCAGATAGATTTTACCTTACTGTCCTGCTTGTTACCTCAGGTTTCCCAAAGCAATTTGTCTCCATAAGGTTAAAGTAGAGAGACTCTGTGATGGATAACGATATGTGTCAACATGACTGGGCTGCAGGGGCCCAGACATCTGGTCAGATATCATTCTGTGGATGTCTGTGAGGGTACTTCCGGATGAGATTAACATTTGGATCCACAGACTGAGTAAGAAGCAAAGGGTCCTCCTTAGAGTGGGTGAGATTTGTTCAGTCAGGTGATGACCTGAGTAGAAGAAAAATGCCAAATAATTCCCACTGCCTGTCCATTGAGCTGGAACATAGGCCTTTTCCAGCCTTCAGAGTCCCATGGAACCATCAGCTCTTATTTGCTCTCAAGCCAGCTGGCTTTGCGGCTGGAATTTACACCAGCTTTCCTGGTTCTCCAGAGTTGGACTTGGACTGGAGCCATATGTCAGGTCTGCTGAGGCTCCAGCTTGCTGAGTGCAGATCTCGGGACTTCTCAGGCTCTGTAATCATGTGATCCAATTTCTTGTAATAAATCTTTTCTTGTGTGTGTATATGTGGATGGCTTCCCAGGTGGTGCTAGTGGTAAATAACCCACTTAGCAATACAGGAGACATGAGACACGGATTCGACCCCTGGGTGGATGGGTACCCATTCTGTTGGTTCTGCTTCTCTGAAGAATCCTAATACTCCCTCCTCAGGCAGTTTTATTCGGTCACATTTGCCTGGGCACACACGTTCAGTGTCATTTGGACAGCAGGATAATTTAGGCATCTATTGTCATTCACTCCCAATAACCAGATGTGGTTCTTTTGATTTATAAAGGGTTCGTTTCTTAGTCATGTCCAACTCTTTGTGACCCCATGGACTGTAGCCTGCCAGAGTCCTCTGTCTATGGAACTCTCCAAGCAGGAATATTGGAGTGGGTAGCCATTCCCTTCTCCAGGGGGTCTTCTTAACCCAGGGATCAAAAAAAAAAAAAAAAAAAAGAAAGAAAGAAAGAAAGAAATCTTAAGGTGTTTATGTCTGTGTCTCTGCTTCTATTTTGCAAATAAGATCATCTATACCATTTTTTTCTGGATTCCACATATATATGTTAATAATTTGTTTCTTCTCTTTCTGACTTACTTCACTCTGTATGACAGCCTCTAGCTCCATCCATGTCTCTACAAATGACCCAGTTTCATTCCTTTTTATGGAACCTGAGTCTTGATAATGGGCAGCAGTACTCTTATTCTTTGATCATGAAGGGGACATTATTGTTTATTATACTGCACACTAAAGAGGCTTGCTATTGACTTTGGAGGGACACACTGTCTCTATCTTCCAAGGTTATGTAAACACCTTTGAAAAGATACTTATTATGCAAACAGCTTTGAAAAGCTAAACTGGAAGAAATAAACACAATGCTGCTCACAAGATATACAGAAACACAAGCAATCCATCAGGAATTATCTCCCAAAGAAGACACAAAAGGTCTCAGTATTGCTTAGGCCAATTTTGGCTGGTGTTTTCTATTCCAGGCTAGCCACCAAAATCATCCTTATTGTTACATAGGAGATGGATACACACATGGGGAAGAATATATTCCCGAGTGTCTGATCCAAAAGGACTGGGTGTGCTGTATGAATGAGAACTCTGTACCTTACTCTTCAAGAGTGGAGGCAGACATTTTCTTCCATGATGATTCTCAGCAATATGTCTTACCCACCAAACTTACACTGATGGCTGGCTGAAATTCAGCATGTTTTCCCCTCAAATCAGATCTTAGGCTACTATATGAAAAGGGCATGAAGTAAGCTGAAAAGAGGTTGATTTTTTTTTTTTTTCCAATCCTCAGGGATGTATCTATAATGTTCAGAATTTAAGGGGTGGTGATGAACATGAAGACACCAGAGGAAAACAAGAGAGATTCTGTGTTTTCAATGTAATTGCTAGTTTGGGAGAGTTCATCTCCCAAAGTGTCTATAATCAATAATGTGTGTTTACATCCATGAAGTTGCCTTTTAAAACTGTTTTCCCTTGGAGTTGGACTTGTATTTTCCAGAGGAAATTAATGAAAGCTTTGAACAACTTAATTCCTGTGTAAAAGTTAAGTTCTCAGCCTCTGTGATTACTTGAGCCAGTTTCTTAAAATAAATCTCTCTTTATAAGTACACACACAGGAAAAAGGTAGTCAAGAGACTGTAGCTATGAATGAAGACAAAATTATTAACTTTGGAAAATATTTTATGAAAACTCCAGCTACATTATTCAAAATAGTTCTGTCTTTTTTTCTTGGTTAAGTTAAAAGGACCTTGTGAGTTTTGTTACTGAAATTGGGTTGCTTACTTTTAGGGATAAAAACTGTTAACTATAATCAACTTATTAATATTCAATGATGCTTACATCTATTTATTCTTTATTGACTATGCCAAAGTCTTTGACTGTGTGGATCACAATAAACTGTGGAAAATTCTGAAAGAGGTGGGAATACCAGATCACCTGACCTGCTTCTTGAGAAACCTGCATGCAGGTCAGGAAGCAACAGTTAGAACTGGACATGGAACAACAGATTAGTTCCAAATAGGAAAAGGAGTAAGTCAAGGCTGTATATTGTCACCCTGCTTATTTAACTTGTACGCAGAATACATCATGAGAAACACTGGGCTGGAGGAAGCACAAGCTGGAATCAAGATTGCCGGGAGAAATATCAGTAACCTCAGATATGCAGATGACACCACCCTTATGGCAGAAAGTGAAGAAGAACTAAAGAGCCTGTTGATGAAAGTGAAAGAGGAGAGTGAAAAAGTTGGCTTAAAGCTCAACATTCAGAAAACCAAGATCATGGCATCTGGTCCCATCACTTCATGGCAAATAGATGGGGGAACAATGGAAACAGTGGCTGACTTTATTTTTCTGGGCTCCAAATCACTGCAGATGGTGATTGCAGCCATGAAATTAAAAGACACTTACTCCTTGGAAGGAAAGTTATGACCAACCTAGAAAACATATTAAAAAGCAGAGACATTACTTTGTCAACAAAGGTCCGTCTAGTCAAGTTTTTCCAGTGGTCATGTATGGATGTGAGAGTTGGACTATAAAGAAAGCTGAGCACCAAAGAATTGATATTCTTGAACTGTGGTGTTGGAAAAGACTCTTGAGAGTCCCTTGGACTGCAAGGAGATCCAACCAGTCCATCCTAAAGGAGATCAATATTGGGTGTTCACTGGAAGGACTGATGTTAAAGGTGAAGCTCCAGTACTTTGGCCACCTGATGCGAAGAGTTGACTCATTTGAAAAGACCCTGATGCTGGGAAAGATTGAGGGAAGGAGTAGAAGGGGACGATAGAGCATGAGATGGTTGGATGGCATCACTGACTCAATGGACACAGGTTTGGGCGGACTCTGGGAGTTGGTGACAGACAGGGAGGCCTGGCGTGCTGCAATTCATGGGATCGCTAAGAGTCAGACAGGACTGAACGACTGAGATGAACTGAACAGCTAAGTTTAATGAAAAGAATGTGGGGATTTGAATAACATATATGTGTGATGTTTTAAATTTTCCTAGTAAGAAGAAGAGCTTGTACTTGAAGTGAAGTGAAAGTCACTCAGTTGTGTCTGACTCTTTGTCTCCCCATGGACTATACAGTCCATGGAATTCTCTAGGCCAGAATACTGGACTGGATAGCCTTTCCATTTTCCAGGAGATCTTTCCAACCCAAGGGTCGAACCCAGGTCTCCCAAATTGCAGGCAGATTCTTTACCAGATGAACCACAAGGGAAGCTTAAGAATACTGGAGTGGATAGCCTATCCCTTCTCCAGCAGATCTTCCTGACCCAGGAATCAAACCAGGGTCTCCTGAATTGCAGGCTGATTCTTTACCAACTGAGCTATCAGGGAAGCCCAAGCTTGTACTTGGCTAGAAAAAAGATTGAAATAGGAAAAATTAAAGTAATATTCAGGCTATTTTCCTTGAGTTGATCCCGACTTTTTCAGATGCTTCTAAGTCAAAGGCAAATGGGATGGGATGGGAAAAGCTTTTTAGGCTAATTTTATCAGTTCATTCAACTAGCACTTTTAAAAAACAGTTGACTTTCTTTAATTCTCTGCAGTGAATGAAACAAAGAAGTCTGTGTTCTCATGGAACTTACATTCTGTAGATGAATATCCAAGCATTCAAATCCAAACTTTTTTGTTATGCATTCACTTAAAAGAAAAATGACCTCAGTGACTTGGTATGAGAAATAAGGTGGCAATAACTTGAAACATAAGATATTAGATTTCTGCTTTCTTTCCTTTAACTACCTGACATAAAAAACAGCTCAAGACATAAACAATTCCCTAATGAGCAACATTAAATCTTCTTTTTTCCACCCCTAAATTTGTACTTGTTAACTTTCACCCCATGTTCATGTCAAGTTGTGAAAAAATCCACTTGATTTCTTGATCTTTGCTTCAGCAGTGAGTAAACTAGTCATTCTGGCATTAACCAGCTGGAATCCTTCTTCTTTAAATGTCCCACCTGTGATAGCAAAGAGCAACACATGACTTTGGCAAACTTGGGAAATTTAGCAGAGTTGAGGTTGAGAATCTCATAAGGGCTCTCTCTGGTACTGTGTGCATGTGTGCTAAGTCGCTTCAGCTGTGTTCAACTCTTTGTGACTCTATAGACTACAGCCTGCCAGACTCCTCTGTCTGTGGAATTTTCCTAGCAAGAATACTGGAGTGGGTTGCCATGCACTCTTCCAGGGAATCTTCGCTATCCAGGGATGGGACCTGTGTCTCCTGTATTTTGGGTAGATTTTTTTTTACCACTGAACCACTGAGGAAGCCCCAACTCTGGTATTGCTGCTGGTACTGCTGCTAAATCACTTCAGTCGTGTCCGACTCTGTGCGACCCCACAGACGGCAGCCCACCAGGCTCCCGCGTCCCTGGGATTCTCCAGGCAAGAACACTGGAGTGGGTTGCCATTTCCTTCTCCAATGCATGAAAGTGAAAAGTGAAAGTGAAGTTGCTCATTCATGTCCGACTCTTAGCGACCTCATGGACTACAGCCTACCAGGCTCCTCGTCCATGGGATTTTCCAGGCAAGAGTACTGGAGTGGGGTGCCACTGCCTTCTCCTAACTCTGGTATTAGGGAAGGACAAACAGAGGTGTAAGTGGCATGCTTGGGCATGAAGAGAGTAAAGAGCACTCTCCAGTTTCTGGAGGGATTCTCATGTTCCCCATGGGCTTGGAGGTTAGAACATCTGTGTCATTAGAAAGAGTTTTATATTTTGTCATTTCCCCAAAGAGGGTGATGAAGGGATTCCCAAGAGTGAGAGGGAGTTGGGAGAAGGAACCAGGTCTTCATAGTTTCATCCACCCATGAATGCTGTGCAGAAACCTATTTGGAAACCAAAGGCCATCTCACATCTCAAGATAGAGCATTAGACAATATCAGATATGACCAGAGAGCCACCATCAAGACCTGAGTAGCTAGACCAAGACGATATCCGAGACCAAAGCTCAGCAATGGACCTAATGAGAACTCTACTAATGGACCCAGACAATGAAGAGCAATGTGGGGCCAAACATGAACCCTTTTCACCCTGAGATACAGACAATCACATGGGCCACCTAGTTCTTCCTTCACCTTTTGGGTAAAGGTCATATTTGGGTCACATGCAACTAGAAGCTGGATCAGAAGAATGGGAAGAGAAAATCTATGCCAGTGGATAGGAACACTGAAGTGGGAATTTTATTCTGGCCAGAGACAGAGAGATAACTTAGTTTGACTCTCCAACTGCTTGATTTGATAGAGTTCATCTAGAATAAATTGTCATTAGACATTCGTGGAGGTGAATCGAGGTAGAGTGTTAGAGGTTAGAGGTTAGACAGTAATTCTGTCTAATAAGTCATACCCAATACAACAACATGCATCTATTTTTCTCACTCATGGTCCTGTTGGTCACCTAGAAGGGTTCTGCTGCATGTCTGCTGGGATTTTTTGGATTGGTTCTGCCCCATGTGAGAATAGTCAATGGGTCCCTCAGGTCTGGTTTTCTCATGTCCATCCTAAGATTGCAGAAGAAAAGCCAAAACACACGTGCACATTTCAAGTTTCTGCCTGCATCACATCTGGTCACTGTCCAAAGTTCAGAGTAGATGACATGGCCAAACCCAAAGCTTTTGAGATAAGGAAGTACCCTACTTCAAGGATGCGTGAGGAATGAGTGCTTGCTAAACAATAACCCAATCTATGACAAATGCAGATCATTCAAAACCAAGAAAGGCCTGTTTAATTATCAAATACAACTGTATTTATTTGTGACTGGCTTATAAACTGGCTTTATTTTTAAATATTTGATATTTACAATCATTTGCTGTGCTATGCTTTACTTGGTAGGTTGGCACTTCTCTATTTTCAACTTTTTGGGAAAGATTTTTTTGTATACTACAAATTCACTGGAGTGTTGTTTTATCTTAATTAGGAGGAATGTAGCTGTCAATGGTGCTGGAAAAAGGCTAATGAAAACCCTGACAGACCATTCACTATTGCCCTGCTGATGAGTGGCATAATACAGGCTTTTCTTCTGATTTTCTTTTTAATTTTTTAAAATTTTATTTTTAATGTCAATGGTACATCTGTACTTCAAATCTTTTTCATTGTTGTGATGGTTTGAGAATTGGATTGTTACACAAATAATATCTGAAGTGTCTTTAAAAATCTCTCTTTTTTTTTTCTAATGCTCTTCCCCAAATAGTAGCCAAAACTTTTTTTTTTTTTTTATTAGTTGGAAGCTAATTACTTCACAACATTTCAGTGGGTTTTGCCATACATTGATATGAATCAGCCATAGATTTACACGTATTCCCCATCCCGATCCCCCCTCCCACCTCCCTCTCCACCCAATTCCTCTGGGTCTTTCCAGTGCACCAGGCCCGAGCACTTGTCTCATGCATCCCACCTGGGCTGGTGATCTGTTTCACCATAGATAGTATACATGCTGTTCTTTTGAAATATCCCACCCTCACATTCTCCCGCAGAGTTCAAAAGTCTGTTCTGTATTTCTGTGTCTCTTTTTCTGTTTTGCATATGGGGTTATCGTTACCACCTTTCTAAATTCCATATACATGTGTCAGTATGCTGTAATGTTCTTTATCTTTCTGGCTTACTTCACTCTGTATAAGGGGCTCCAGCTTCATCCATCTCATTAGGACTGGTTCAAATGAATTCTTTTTAACGGCTGAGTAATATTCCATGGTGTATATGTACCACAGCTTCCTTATCCATTCATCTGCTGATGGGCATCTAGGTTGCTTCCATGTCCTGGCTATTATAAACAGTGCTGCAATGAACATTGGGGTGCACGTGTCTCTTTCAGATCTGGTTTCCTCAGTGTGTATGCCCAGAAGTGGGATTGCTGGGTCATATGGCAGTTCTATTTCCAGTTTTTTAAGAAATCTCCACACTGTTTTCCATAGCGGCTGTACTAGTTTGCATTCCCACCAACAGTGTAAGAGGGTTCCCTTTTCTCCACACCCTCTCCAGCATTTATTGCTTGTAGACTTTTGGATAGCAGCCATCCTGACTGGTGTGTAATGGTACCTCATTGTGGTTTTGATTTGCATTTCTCTAATAATGAGTGATGTTGAGCATCTTTTCATGTGTTTGTTAGCCATCTGTATGTCTTCTTTGGAGAAATGTCTGTTTAGTTCTTTGGCCCATTTTTTGATTGGGTCATTTATTTTTCTGGAATTGAGCTACAGGAGTTGCTTGTACATTTTTGAGATTAATCCTTTGTCTGTTTCTTCATTGGCTATTATTTTCTCCCAATCTGAGGGCTGTCTTTTCACCTTACTTATAGTTTCCTTTGTAGTGCAAAAGCTTTTAAGTTTCATTAGGTCCCATTTGTTTAGTTTTGCTTTTATTTCCAATATTCTGGGAGGTGGGTCATAGAGGATCTTGCTGTGATTTATGTTGGAGAGTGTTTTGCCTATGTTCTCCTCTAGGAGTTTTATAGTTTCTGGTCTTACATTTAGATCTTTAATCCATTTTGAGTTTATTTTTGTGTATGGTGTTAGAAAGTGTTCTAGTTTCATTCTTTTACATGTGGTTGACCAGTTTTCCCAGCACCACTTGTTAAAGAGGTTGTCTTTTTTCCATTGTATATCCTTGCCTCCTTTGTCGAAGATAAGGTGTCCATAGGTTTGTGGATTTATCTCTGGGCTTTCTATTCTGTTCCATTGATCTATATTTCTGTCTTTGTGCCAGTACCATACTGTCTTGATGACTGTAGCTTTGTAGTAGAGTCTGAAGTCAGGCAGGTTGATTCCTCCAGTTCCATTCTTCTTTCTCAAGATTACTTTGGCTATTCGAGGTTTTTTGTATTTCCATACAAATTGTGAAATTCTTTGGTCTAGTTCTGTGAAAAATACCGTTGGTAGCTTGATAAGGATTGCATTGAATCTATAGATTGCTTTGGGTAGAATAGCTATTTTGACAATATTGATTCTTCCAATCCATGAACACGGTATGTTTCTCCATCTATTTGTGTCCTCTTTGATTTCTTTCATCAGTGTTTTATAGTTTTCTATGTATAGTTCTTTTGTTTCTTTAGGTAGATATACTCCTGAGTATTTTATTCTTTTTGTTGCAATGGTGAATGGTATTGTTTCTTTAATTTCTCTTTCTGTTTTTTCATTGTTAGTATATAGGAATGCAAGGGATTTCTGTGTGTTAATTTTATATCCTGCAACTTTACTATATTCATTGATTAGCTCTAGTAATTTTCTGGTAGAGTCTTTAGGGTTTTCTAGGTAGAGGATCATGTCATCTGCAAACAGCGAGAGTTTCACTTCTTCTTTTCCTATCTGGATTCCTTTTACTGCTTTTTCTGCTCTGATTGTTGTGGCCAAAACTTCCAACACTATGTTGAATAGTAGTGGTGAGAGTGGGCACCCTTGTCTTGTTCCTGATTTCAGGGGAAATGCTTTCAATTTTTCACCATTGAAGGTGATGCTTGCTGTGGGTTTGTCATATATAGCTTTTATTATGTTGAGGTATGTTCCTTCTATTCCTGCTTTCTGGAGAGTTTTAATCATAAATGAGTGTTGAATTTTGTCAAAGGCTTTCTCTGCATCTATTGAGATAATCATATGGTTTTTATCTTTCAATTTGTTAATGTGGTGTATTACATTGATTGATTTGTGGATATTAAAGAATCCTTGCATTCCTGGGATAAAGCCCACTTGGTCATGGTGTATGATTTTTTTAATATGTTGTTGGATTCTGTTTGCTAGAATTTTGTTAAGGATTTTTGCATCTATGTTCATCAGTGATATTGGCCTGTAGTTTTCTTTTTTTGTGGCATCTTTGTCTGGTTTTGGAATTAGGGTGATGGTGGCCTCATAGAATGAGTTTGGAAGCTTACCTTCATCTGCAATTTTCTGGAAGAGTTTGAGTAAGATAGGTGTTAGCTCTTCTCTAAATTTTTGGTAGAATTCAGCTGTGAAGCCATCTGGTCCTGGGCTTTTGTTTGCTGGAAGATTTTTGATTACAGTTTCGATTTCCTTGCTTGTGATGGGTCTGTTAAGATCTTCTATTTCTTCCTGGTTCAGTTTTGGAAAGTTATACTTTTCTAAGAATTTGTCCATTTCATCCAAGTTGTCCATTTTATTGGCATAGAGCTGCTGGTAGTAGTCTCTTATGATCCTTTGTATTTCAGTGTTGTCTGTTGTGATCTCTCCATTTTCATTTCTAATTTTGTTAATTTGGTTCTTCTCTCTTTGTTTCTTAATGAGTCTTGCTAATGGTTTGTCAATTTTGTTTATTTTTTCAAAAAAACAGCTTTTAGCTTTGTTGATTTTTGCTATGGTCTCTTTAGTTTCTATTGCATTTATTTCTGCCCTGATTTTTAAGATTTCTTTCCTTCTGCTAACCCTGGGGTTCTTCATTTCTTCCTTCTCTAATTGCTTTAGGTGTAGAGTTAGGTTATTTATTTGGTTTTTTTCTTGTTTCTTGATGTAAGCCTGTAATGCTATGAACCTTCCCCTTAGCACTGCTTTTACAGTGTCCCATAGGTTTTGGGTTGTTGTGTTTTCATTTTCATTCATTTCTATACATATTTTGATTTCTTTTTTGATTTCTTCTATGATTTGTTGGTTATTCAGAAGCGTGTTATTTAGCCTCCATATGTTTGAATTTTTAACAATTTATTTTCCTGTAATTGAGATCTAATCTTACTGCACTGTGGTCAGAAAAGATGACTGGAATGATTTCAATTTTTTTGAATTTTCCTAGACAAGATTTATGGCCCAGGATGTGATCTATTCTGGAGAAGGTTCCGTGTGCACTTGAGAAAAAGGTGAAGTTGATTGTTTTGGGGTGAAATGTCCTATAGATATCAATTAGGTCTAGCTGGTCCACTGTGTCATTTAAGGTTTGTGTTTCCTTGTTAATTTTCTGTTTAGTTGATCTATCCATAGTTGTGAGTGGGGTATTAAAGTCTCCCATTATTATTGTGTTACTATTAATTTCCTCTTTCATACTCGTTAGTGTTTGCCATACATATTGCGGTGCTCCTATGTTGGGTGCATATATATTTATAATTGTTATATCTTCTTCTTTGATTGATCCTTTGATCATTATGTAGTGTCCTTCTTTGTCTCTTTTCACATCCTTTATTTGAAAGTCTATTTTATCTGATATGAGTATTACGACTCCTGCTTTCTTTTGGTCTTCGTTTGCATGAAATATTTTTTTCCAGCCCTTCACTTTTAGTCTGTATGTGTCTCTTGTTTTGAGGTGGATCTCTTGTAGACAGCATATATAGGGGTCTTGTTTTTGTATTCATTCAGCCAATCTTTGTCTTTTGGTTGGGGCATTCAACCCATTTACATTTAAGGTAATTATTGATAGGTGTGGTCCCATTGCCATTTACTTTGTTGTTTTGGGTTCAGGTTTATACAACCTTTCTGTGTTTCCTGTCTAGAGAAGATCCTTTAGCATTTGTTGAAGAGCTGGTTTGGTGGTGCTGAATTCTCTCAGCTTTTGCTTGTCTGTAAAGCTTTTGAATTCTCCTTCATATCTGAATGAGAGCCTTGCTGGGTACAGTAATCTAGGTTGTAGGTTATTCTCCTTCATTACTTTCAGTACGTCCTGCCATTCCCTTCTGGCCTGGAGGGTTTCTATTGATAGATCAGCTGTTATCCTTATGGGAATCCCTTTGTGTGTTATTTGTTGTTTCTCCCTTGCTGCTTTTAATATTTGTTCTTTGTGTTTGATCTTTGTTAATTTGATTAATATGTGTCTTGGGGTGTTTCGCCTTGAGTTTATCCTGTTTGGGACTCTCTGGGTTTCTTGGACTTGGGTGGCTATTTCCTTCCCCATTTTAGGGAAGTTTTCAGCTATTATCTCCTTGAGTATTTTCTCATGGCCTTTCTTTTTGTCTTCTTCTTCTGGAACTCCTATGATTCGAATGTTGGGACGTTTCACATTGTCCCAGAGGTCCCTGAGGTTGTCCTCATTTCTTTTGATCCTTTTTTCTTTTTTCCTCTCTGCTTCATTTATTTCCACCATTTTATCTTCTACCTCACTTATCCTATCTTCTGCCTCCGTTATTCTACTCTTGGTTCCCTCCAAAGTGTTTTTGATCTCATTCATTGCATTATTCATTTTTAATTGACTCTTTTTTATTTCTTCTAGGTCTTAATTAAACATTTCTTGCATCTTTTCAATCTTTGTCTTCAGGCTATTTATCTGTAACTCCATTTTGTTTTCAAGATTTTGGATCATTTTTATTATCATTATTCTAAATTCTTTTTTAGGTAGATTCCCTATCTCCTCCTCTTTTGTTTGACTTGGTGGGCATTTTTCATGTTCCTTTACCTGTTGGGTATTTCTGTGCCTTTTCATCTTGTTTAGATTGCTGTGTCTGGAGTGGGCTTTCTGTATTCTGGAGGTCTGTGGTTCCTTTTTATTGTGGAGGATTTACCCAGTGGGTGGGGTTAGACGATTGGCTTGTCAAGGTTTCCTGGTTAGGGAAGCTTGCGTCAGTGTTCTGGTGCGTGGAACTTGATTTCTTCTCTTTGGAGAGCAATGGAGTGCCCAGTAATGAGTTTTGAGATGGGTCTATGTGTTAGGTGTGACCTTGGGCAGCCTGTATGTTGATGTTCAGGGCTATGTTCCTGCGTTGGTGGAGAATTTGGGTGGTATGTCTTGCTCTAAAACTTATTGGCTCTTGGGTGGTGGTTGGTTTCAGTGTAGGTATGGAGGCTTTTGGATGGTCACTTATTACTTAAAGTTCCATGTAGTCAGGAGTTTTCTGGTGTTCTCAGGTTTTGGGCTTAAGTCTCCTGCCTCTGGATTTCAGTTTTAATCTTCCTGTAGTCTCAAGACTTCTCCAACTATACAGCCCTGATAAGAAAACTTCTAGGTTAATGGCGAAAAGATTCTCCCCTGTTAGGGACACCCAGAGAGGTTCACAGAGTTACATGAAGAAGAGGAGAGGGAGGAGGGAGATAGAGATGAGCAGGAGGAGAAAAAGGGGGACTCAAGAGGAGAGAGACAGATCTACGCAGCTGTCTGTTCCCAGAGTGTTCTCCGTAGCCCAGTCACCTACAAAGATTCACAGAATTGGATTGGGAAGAGAAGGGGAAAGGAGGAAATAGAGGTGTTCTGAGGTAGAAAACAGAGAGTCAAGATTGGGAGAGAAAAATCCTCGGTTTAAAAATAGGGCTTCTCTTTTTTTTTTTGTAAGGTTATAGTGTATTGAAAATGAAAATTAAGGAGTAGTAGAGGAGTACTAGAGGACTTTAAAAGAAATAAGAGAAAAAGAAAAATAGAAAATAGAAGAGAAAAAGGAAAGAAAAAAAAGAAAAAGAAAAAAAGAGAAAGAAAAAAAATTTTTTTTTCCCCTAATTAAAAAAATTATAAAAATCTATGGAAATGAAAGTTAAGGAGTAATGGGGGAGTAATAGGGAATTTTAAAGAAAAATAAAAAAGAAAAAATAGAAAAAAAAAAAAGTAAAAATATATCTAGGAGTTTCTCTGGAGCTGTTGCGGTCAGTGTGGGTTCGGCTCAGTTTCAGATAGCTCCTCGTTCCAGCTTACACTTCTCAATATCTACAGGTCCCTTCCGGTGTAGTCGGTGTTTTCTACAGGGATTTTAATCTGTTGCACCAGTCCCTTCTGAAGCGGTTCCCTTTGTTTATTTGGCTTCTGTTTGCCGGTCTCTTCAGAGCCTCATTTCCGCCCTGACACAGGCGGGCGGAGGTGGACTCTTATTCAGGTAGCTAGTTCCGTCGCTCCGCGGGGAGGGGCTTGCGCCACGGGGATGGGCTGGGGCTGCCAGGAGGGGCTGACACTGCTCTCTCCTTCTGCGCTGCTCAGGCTCCCGGCTGTTCTATATGGAGCGCGCCCCGCGCTGCGCGAGGTTCCAGCCCTCGGCTGTTCCACAAAAGCGCGGAACGAAAAGCTGCGCCTGCTCTCTGTGCCTTCCCCGTCAGAGCGGTCCAGGCAGCCAGGGGCTTGGTGGGCGCACTCTCCCCAGGTGTGGCGCGCCCACACCCTTCCGCGGACCCAGTCTCAGTTTCCGCTGGCGCCAGTCGGGTGCGTGTGTCTTCCGCCCTCCGCGTCCCCAGCCCCAGTCCCCGCCCGCACCCCGGGTCGGGTGCCTGCGCCCTGTGTCTCGCCGCGACCTTCCCCTCCCCTCTGCCTCCTGCCTCCGGCGGGGCTGGGCCAGTCCGCAGCCTGCGAGCTCTTATCTGGACTTTCTCGGTCTCTTTGTTCTGCGAACGGCCGGCAGTGTGTTCGGGCGGTTAATTTACTCTCTCTCTTTTGGTCTCCCACAGTTCAAGTTGGCAACTCACAGAAGCTCCCTCCGATTGTCCTCAGGGCACTCAGGCCCGGACCCTACCCCAAGCAATGCCGCCTAAGACTCCCTTTCTGGGACGGATCTCCGTCCTTAGCTCTTTTGTCTCACTTTTTATCTATTTTGTCCTACCTCCTTTCGAAGACAATGGGCTGCTTTTCTGGGCGCCTGATGACCTCAGCTAGCGATCAGAAGTTGTTTTGCGAAGTTTGCTCTGCATTCAGTTATTCTTTTGATGAATTTGTAGGAGAGAAAGTGGTCTCCCCGTCCTACTCCTCCGCCATCTTGGCTCCTCCCTAGCCAAAACTTTAAGATACATTATTACTTTGGTTGTTTTGTTTCTTTTCCATTTTATTTGAAAATCTCTCAGTTTACTCATCATAAGAGAAATTTGACTGATGAGGACATACAGGTTAGAACTATTTACTAACTGGATTTCCACCATCCAGAGCAGTCCAGGGACCATTCACACACAATGTGAAGAAAGCATTTCAAATAAAGCCTGGTGTTTAAAACCTCTGATGAAGGGATCATTGACTTGCAGAGCTCTCAATCACATCCACCATTGCTGGATCAGATCCCAGAGGTCGTCAGCAAGCACTGTGAGAAGGATCCATCCATCTCTTCTCTCTCCACGTACGCTGGCTGTGGAGCCAGGGATCCAGGATGCCTGAAATGGAGCTTCAAAACGTTTCCCAGGGATCTGAAAGCAAGAATCTCTTGGTATCATGTCACAAACCAAAGCACACATGGTTTTGGAAATGGTTTTGTTGCTAAATGTTTGTTTTAAAAAAGAAAAAGTGGGTAAGACTATGGATCTAGGCTTATTTATATTTGTATTCTTGTTCTTCTCTGTTTACATAATGGTAATGGTATGATGCTTTACAATTGAGTTCCTTGTCTGTTGGGACTGCCGACAGTGACTCTTCAGGGTTGTTTGCAATTTCAACAGCTAGACGTGAAATATTTCACACAGGTCTTGGCACATTGAAAATATGCAGTATATTATAACTATTATTGATAGGTGAACATTTCCCCCATGAGTTTAGTGATAAATCTCTCTCCAAACTCTGATCCATTAGCACTGCAATTGCAAGATCAGACACTTGGGGATTTTGATGGGCAAGGCTTGTGAAAACGCATCATTAAGCATTTTTATGGTATGTTTGAATTGTAACAGAGCCAATTCTATCCTTGAGTAGAGACAACCTTGCTCTCCCCTTGAAAGTGATTTTGGCATACATATTTATTTGAGCTCCATCCTGTCTACAGGGCTCTGTTTCTTTAATAGAATGTGTGACTGAAGGCAAGCAGGCTGCTGTCCAGTACAGTAGACTGGAGATGCTCTGGCTGTGAACTCACAGTCATGCCTCACCTTTCTGGCAGCTATTAGCATCTCTCATCTGTAAGGTATGGATGTGAGTCACCAGCATTAAAAACATAGTCCCTACATCTACCCATCAACTCTCCAAGTTCCCAAAAGGGAGAAACAGGAAACAGTGTTAGCATGTGAATTTTCTCTGAGAGAAAACGAGATTGATCTGAAATTGTTGATGGAAAGGTTATCAGTAAAGGTGCATAAATGAGAAATTAAAGCTCCCATTGCCTGCAGCAGTGGCTCTTACAGAGCAGAATATTCAAGGAAAATAAACACTCCATTAACCCAAAGCTTTCCTGTTTGTTTGTTCATTTAATCATCAGATATTCTCAAAGCTTTCAAAATGCTTATGTTCACTTTGAAACTCCAAGATGGGATCTCTAACATTCACATGATCCCTTTATTAAGAGGTATCTTTCCAACATCAGTGTCACTCTTAGGGAAACACTGAATATAATTACTGGTTATATTCCCAGAAAATGCTGATACTCTGACCCCTCCCTCCCTCTTCAACTATGTACCTAGATATCACTGTTCTCAACTCCTAACTCCCTGTGCTGCCCTATTCCCAGGCAGGCTGAAAGTGAAATGTTAGTAGCTCAGTCATGTCCGAATCTGTGAGCCCATGGACTGTAGCCAGCCAGGCTCACCATCCGTGGAATTCTCTAGGTAAGAATGCTGTCATAGTTTTGCGCTTTCATGTACATGACTGCTTCTGATGGAGATGGCATTTTAAGAGCAGTTAACACGATGTCACCTTTTATCATCTAAGTTTCTCCTCCTGCTTTAGATTCTCTGTGAAGTTTTATGATCATCCCATGTGGTCTTGTACCCTGCAGTGCACCCTAAGATAACCCTATGATGGTCTCTTTACAAGCTTTACTGTCCATCTTGGTCTTTGTCATTTATTCTGAGGTTGGTCTCACTCTGGTTTCCCAGCCCTAAGCTCAGCAGTGAGCATAGTGTTCGTGTTCATTAAATATTCTGTGTATCATTGAATACATTAATGGATGAAATTAACAAAATAATGTAAGCCAAAATATTTCTATTCTAATGTAATCATTGGAAAGTAGAGATTGATGGCAGAAATTGAGGATCCATCATTCAAATCCCTGTCTTTCTCTGTTCTAGCTGAAACTTTAAACCTAAAAATCTAGATTCTTCATCTTTAAAAGATGATATATGTCCCTGTGCTCAACAGACTACTGTATGGATAATATGAGGCAAGATTTAGAAGTGGTTTAGCATCTTGGTTCCCCAAACTGTGCACCAAGGTACCCTGGGTATTGTCACAACACATTGGAGAGATTTTGAGTTCTCAAGGGAAAATAAACACTCTATAAACTCCTGGCTTTATAATTTCAACATGATATTTCACTACATTCCATTTGATGGTGTCTTTTCATTGCAAAGCTGGGTTTGGGTGGGGGCTGGTTATGACAGAAAGCAAGCCTCATGCAAAAATTGATGTGTAACAGAAAATGAGGGTTATGGTGCCCACACAGATTTCAAATTTTGAGAAATTATGTATTGCCCAATATTTTTTTTTACATACCTGTGGATATGTTACAATTAAAAATATTATTTTTTTGTTCAATAGATGTGTATCAAGTTGTTACTAACTTTTTACCATATAGATTGTAATTCAGATGTAATAAATGGAAGCGTTAGGTATTTCTTTTGGGCCACACGTGTCATGAAAAAGCTATTACGGGCTCAATGAACTGAGAAAGTGTGGGCACCTCTAGTTAGCTCTGTGGCAATGGTGACAACTCAGTGAATGTTAGCTTTTTCGTAGGGGCAGTATATTGAAAGATTAATTTGTGTTTTGTACTGTCTGCACTTTTTTTCCTTTTATCTCATTTGCTCTTCCAACAATGTGTCTCAGTACCTGATGTTTTATTACTACAGGGAAGCTGCATGGCAGAGCAAATGGTCTTATGCAGAGCAGTTCTCTGGGTGGCTTCGAAGGTCCACGCTTATTATGCCAGTTTTCGAGAGAGAAGAGAGAGATGCGTCCTTTGTGGGAACAACACAGGAGGAGGGTTACTGCAATCAGAAAATAGAGATGACAATCTGCGGGTCCCTTGAGTTGAAATGGCCTACACTGCTCTCTTGCAGGATTCCCGGTAGGCTTGTATAAGTATCTTTCTAAACCTATTAAAGATCAACTAGTGTTTATTGGGTTAAATGAAACTCAACTACTGGCTCAAGAGAGTAAACAATGAGTGACTGAGCTACCCCAGAAAGTTATGTTCTCTGCATACCTGAATACTCCACTCATTTCTGACAGAGACCTCTGCAAATCTTTAACAAATAATAAATGCCATTTTTGTTTGTTGTTTTTAGTCACTAAGTTGTATCTGACTCTTTTGAGACCCTATGGATTGTAGCCCACCAGAACCCTCTGTCCATGAGATTTCCCAGGCAAGAACACTGGATGGATTACCATTTCCTCCTCCAAGGGATCTTCCCAACCCAGGGATCAAACCCATGTTGCCTGCATTGGCAGGTGGATTCTTTACCACTGAACCATCTGGGAAGTCCTAAATACCATTTACTGAGCTCATTTTTTTTTTTTTTTAATTCTAGACAGTTGGACAAGTTCTTCACATGCATTGTCTCATTTAACACTAATAAAACTATGAATTAAGGTAACATTATTAGGCTCATTTTAGAAACAAAGAAACTAGAACTCAGAAAAGGTATGTAACTTGGCTCAAGTCAGCCAGTTCATTAGTGGCAGAGCACAGATGTAAATTCCAAAGACCATTCTCATGCTGAAGATGGGCAGGGAATCTTCTTGTTGTGAGTGGTGGAAATCTAATTTGAACTGGTTCAAATTTAACACATACACACAAATTTGTGTTTCAACAAAGTTTGGGAATAGAATATATATTACGACTGGACCCAAATAGTCTGATGTGCAGTTGGCAACCTGCGTGGCAACTATGGCTTTGTGCTCTGTATTTCTCTGTTCTGGTTTCAGTCTGAGAAAGTTATGTTCACAGGAGGCAAGGTGGCCACAGCCACCCTGAGAGGAACTCCACCAGACTAAGACAGGCCAGGAGTTCCAAAAGAAGCCTAAGAATGAGTCTTATTGTCCTTTAAGCTTTGTCATAAGCCCAACCCTGAGCCAACCTCTGGGAAATGAAATATGCCAATTGGTTGTTTCTGGATCACCTGCCCATCTCTGGAGGGGGGATGGATTCTGGTTGATCTGAACCACATGGACCAGAGTGAGAAAAGAGTAGTTTCTTAGAAGAAGATCTAATTTTATTGATCGCAAAATGACAGTGATGCTGGCAGGCCAAATATTACATTTAAAAGTATCTACATTTTTGTTTGTTTTTTTTAAACAGGAGAAGACTTTGGGATATTACACTTGTTTTAGAGGTTAGTAAAGTCTATTCAGATCTCTATAATTCCCTGGATTTGGCAAAGCTGCAGCTGTGGGTTTCTCATTGTGGCTGACACTTTATGATGTGTGTGCTTTTTCATTCTCTCACAATGGAAAAACATACTAGAAATGTCTCAAACAAAAAGCACCCTTTACTGGTGCTCAGGCTTTTCCCAGGGGAGCCAAAACCACACCTCCATCTTGGGTCCCAGTCAGTTCCCAGGATGGAGGTGAAGCATCCTTAGGCAACAGGTGGGTGTCTCCCTGCTTGTGGTCTGGGTGCTGTCTTGGCTGGGCTGCTTTGAAGCACTCATTATAACTCCTCTGCGTGGTAACTAACTCCACTAGGATTCAGTTGCCATGCAACTGCATGGTATTTCTCCATAATACTGCCTTTCCTATGATTACAGAGTGAGGAGCTTTTATAGTCATAATAATACCTTACACTTGTGCCAGGCCTTTTACATAAGAGGATCCCAATAGGGTGAATAAAGGCACTCTTTATGTAAGTCCTTTCACCAAGCACTAAAAATACCCATGCTTCCAATTTAGCTATGTGGCGGCCATCCTCTCCCTGTTAAAGTATACAATAGATTATTTTGGCAGGAGGTGATACACATGATTATGCATCAGATTTAAAATGCAAAAGACATTTAAATGGACATCATAGAAACATCTCCATTAGAGATTTGCGGCAGGACATCAGGGATGCTCGTGGGCTGACAGGCACTTTGGAGGTGTCTCTATTTTGAGTTCCTGGAAGAGATTTGATTGCTTCTGATTTTTGTGGAGAACAAGGGAGCTATTGAAAAGTGCATGGGGTCAGGTTCTACCGAGTGACTCAGCTCCCAGGACTGAAATAGGTACTTGGAACTGTCAGTGTGGCCTCACTAGAGTGGTATTTACCGTTTGCCTGAGAAAAATCACTTTGTGTTGCTAATGTCCTACTTTTCACCCAGTGAGTAGTTACTCACCTGGCAGGATTCAGCACATTATTTTTAATCCTTTAATAAGAAGCTTTCAGAAGTTTAGGTGTTATTATCAAAGAAACAATATTCTTTCTGAAAAGAAACAAGTTGCAGCATTCCCTGGAAAACACACCTATTAACCTTTTTTTCCCATGACACTGTGCACTTTTTTTTTATTAATTTATTTTTAATTGGAGGATCAATGCTTTATAATATTGTGTTTGTTTCTGCCATACATCATCAGGAATCAGACATACATATACCTATGCCCCTTCCTTTTTGAACCTCCCTCCCACCTCCCACATCATCTCACCTCTAGGTTGTCACAGAGCATCAGAGCACCATAGAGCAAATTCCCACTGGCTATCTATTGTACATACAGTCATGTATATGTTTCAATTCTACTCTGTCAACTCGTCCCGCCCTCTCCTTCCCCCACTGCCTCCACAGGTCTGTCCTCTACATCTGTGTCTCCATTGCTGCTTTGCAAACGGTTCATCAGTACCATTTTCTAGATTCCATATATATGCATTACTATCCGACATTTGTTTTTCTCTTTCTTACTGACTTCGCTCTGTATAACAGGCCCTAGGTTCATCCACTCTCTAGAACTGCTCAAATGTGTTCCTCACATTCATATAACCCTTCTCCTTTTAATAGGTTTCTTAAAACATGTGGGGACACATGGCTGCCCTGGTTAAAACATGTTTTCCAGTCTTCCTTCTGGCTAAGTACGGCTATGAATCTAAATTCTGACTTGTGGGATGTGAGTGGAAGTGATTTGCACAGCCTTCAAGTCATGCCCTTAAAGGGACTAGATATAGCCTCTGCTTCCCCCTTCTCCTTCCCTGGTACTTCAGAAATGGATAATCCTCTTGGGTCTTGAAGTCTTGTGAGCTATGAGTCTTAGGAGCCGTTGGCAGCCATGTCTCCAGCTATGTAGAGAATTCCAATCTATAGTGAAAGAAACTCATGCTAAGATGAAAGCCATAGTATTTTCCCAATAACTCTCTTTTTCCCAAGTTAAGTCTGTTTTTGTCACAAGCAAAAATTATGGTTCATAAATCAAGATATACTAAAAAAAAAAAAATAGTTGACCTACTAATTATATTCTCATGGAATTGCCCCATCATCCAAAACCAGCACTTTCTAACAATGTGAAAAAATCATAAGTCCTCCAATATGACTTGAAATGAAGATGTGGGAGGAGACTCAATTAAACATTGAGAACCAAATGACTGCATTGATTGTGTCTAAGTTCACTCATAGAAAAAGGCATAAATGAGTTCAGGAGATATACAGTGCTTATACATACAAAAGCATTTTGTATATATGTATAATATTTTGAATTTATGTAAAAAAAATCTCTCAATCAATAAAGTGCTTTTTTTCAGGTTCTGTAAATAATTGACTGCGTACTATTGTTTTTTACCAATTTCAATTTTAGGATCTGAGTTTAAAGTGAATACCACAGTTTATAATGGGTTTAAAACCCAGCATTTCTTGCAGTGCAATATCTCCATCAAAACATACAACTAATTTAAAAGGCTGAAAAACAGACAAACTCAAGATAATCTGAGTAGCTTTAAATAACTTTTTAAGATGATTTTAAATGATTCCACATCTATTTCTTTAAAAAAGTGCTAAGTGTGTGTGAGTCACTCGGTCGTGTCTGACTCTGCGACCCTATGGACTGTAGCCTGCCAGGCTTCTTTGTCCATGGGATTCTCCAGACAAGAATACTGGAATGGGTCTTCCTGACCCAAGGATCAAACTCAGGTCTCCTGCACTGCAGGCAGATTCTTTACCATCTGAACCACTAGCAAAGCCCTAAAAAGTGCTAAAGATCATTTAACTTTTCAACAAGGATCCAGATTAAAGTAGGCTGTTTGCATTCAGGGTCTCATATTGGGTTTTGCTCTCTATAGCGTCCCTTTGCTTCTATGTTTTCTCTTAATGAGGATAAAAATTTAATGATTATAGACAATTAAAAAGTTAATGATTAAAGTTTCAGATACTTTAAACAAGAATCTCTAAAATAAAATGTGTTACTATTAATAAAAATAGCTTGTAATTATACTCGACATTCATTACCTTTCTGCTGATGACCCAGTCATACTAGACTATTTTCCCTACTCTAATTCTACTAAAAAATTAAATTTAGAGCATCTACTAAAAACCAATTTATGTCAAATCTTGTCGGTAGTATAATTTTACATTAACATTCAAAGAATTTAAAATTATAGTGATGCATTGACTTTAAGAATTATGTATATGTAAATACATATATATATACAAACATATATTAGGAGATATTATATCTATATGTGTGAGTATATAGGTAAAATTTACATAGTGTTTTTAAGAATTTACTAAAATTGTATATTTTCAAGGTGTATTTTGATATTTTTATGACTTTTGTTTTCCTTTTGACTATTGTCTTTAATAGGGCAGAAAGAATTTAAAAATCTATGATGCTAAAAAAAAAAACAAATCCCTGATGCTGTATCACTAAGTAGGGATTCAAGGAGTAAGAATTTCACAAAATGTATTTCCCCTTCGTACAGGTTACATATTCTTTGCAGTAAGCTGTTCAGTTCATGATATTCCAGGTGAATGAACCTAGGAACACACCTGAGCACAAAATATTATTTCTCATATAAAGAGCTAGAAGTTTGATCACATTTACTTCAGATTCTGTCCATGTAGGTCTTCTCTCTAGGGAAAAGAATACCAACTAGGACTTAGAATATTAGATTGTTCTTATTAATTATTTTAAATTATTTTCCCAACTTTATTGATACATGATTGAGGAATAAAAATTGTATGTTTAGGCAGTACAACATGGTTTTTAAGGTATATAATGTAATGATTTTATATATATATATATACACACACACACACACATACTGTGAAATGATTACCACAGTAAAGGTAATTAACACATCCATCACCTCACATAGTTATTTTGTATTTTCATGGTGAGAACACTTAAGATCCATTCTTAGAAAATTTCAAGTGTTTAACTATAGCCACCATGCTATTCATTAGATCCCTAGAATTTATTCATCTTATATTAATAACTGAAAGTTTGTGCCCTTGGACCAATATCTCCTCATCTCCCCCCTTGTCCCCAGTCCCAGCTCCTGGCAATCACCATTTTACCTTCTGCTTCTATCAGTTTGAGTTTTTTAGATTCCCCTTGTAAGTGAAATAACATACAGTATCTATTTCTTTGTTCTGGCTTATTTTACTTAGTGCGATGTCCTCTAGGTTCATCCATGCTGTTGCAAATGGCATGATTTTCTTTTTTGCAAATTATATTTTTTTATCCATTCATCCCTCAAACACTTGGTTATTGTGAATAATGCTTCAGTGAACATGAAAGTGCAGATATCTCTTCTGGATATTGATTTTATTTACTTTAGATAAATACTCTGAAGTGGAACTTCTGGGTCATTTGATAGTTCTACTTTCAGTTTTTGAGGACACTCCATGCTGTTTCCATAATGACTGTGCCAGAATATTGGATTCTGATGATGAATTTATCATTGATGAAATTTGAACAAATTTCAAAATTTTCTGGTTTCATATCCTTCATTTATAAAATAAATCCATTGGAAGAATTAATTTTATGGATCTATTTTATATTATATGATTTTATTTAATGTTTTTTATAATAGCATTCTTATAATTTTGATATGGTTATATTTTGTTTGTGTAGACAAGGTAATTTATAGCTGGTTTAATTATTGGAGAATAAAACACATTTTATTGAAATGACTCATCCAAACAAGTCATGTTCAACTCTTTGCAACCCCATGAACTGTAGCATGCCAGGTCTCCCTGTCTCTCACCATCTCCTGAAGTTTGCCCAAGTTCAAGTCCATTGCATTGGTAATGCCATCCAGCCATATCATCCTCTGATAACCTCTTCTGCTCTCCATCTTTCCCAGCATCAGGGACTTTTCTAACTTTTCTAATGAGTTGGCTGTTCACATCAGATGACCAAAATACTGGAACTTCAGCTTCAGCATCAGTCTTTCCAATGAGTATTCAGGGTTGATTTCCCATAAGATTGACTGGTTTGTTTACTGGTTTGTTTACTGGTTTTTTGCTGCTAAGATTGCTGTTTGTTTCAATTCCGTGTTTATTTTTTGCCCCTACTGTTTGCCATTATGCTTGATAGCCATAGGAAATAAAATAAAACAACAACAAATAATAATTGACTTTATTTTTCTGGGCTCCAAAATCACTACAGATGGTGATTGCAGCCATGAAAGTAAAAGACACTTACTCCTTGGAAAGAAAGTTATGACCAACCTAGACAGCTTATTAAAAAGCAGAGACATTACTTTGCCAACAAAGGTCTGTCTAATCAAGGCTATGGTTTTTCCAGTAGTAATGTGTGAATGTGAGAGTTGGACTATAAAGAAATCTGAAGAATTGATGCCTTTGAACTGTGGTGTTGAAGAAGACTCTTGAGAGTCCCTTGGACTACAAGGAGATCCAATCAGTCCATCCTAAAGCAGATCAGTCCTGGGTGTTCATTGGAAGGACTGATGTTGAACCTGAAACTCCAATACTCTGGCCACCTGATGAGCTCATTTGAAAGAGCTGACTCATTTTAAAAGATCCTGATGCTGAAAGATTGAGAGCAGGAGGAGAAGGGAACGACAGAGCATGAGTTGGTTGGATGGAATCACCGAATCTATGGACGTGGGTTAGGGTGGACTCCGGAGTTGGTAATGGACAGGGAGGCCTGGTGTGCTGCAGGTCATGGGGTCACAAAGAGCTGGACACGACTGAACTGAACTGATAGTAATAACAAGATGACAACAAAGTAGAAGTTAGACACTGTCCATTGCCTCTACTCTATAAAGTCATTTTTCAATACGTACTATTTTTTGGATACCTGTTGAAGATAGCCCCTGGTCTAAGAGGCTGCTAGGTATCTATGTCATCAAAAGTTTTTACTTCCAAAATCAACTCTATCCATTTCCTTAGCTCTGGTATTTTCCCTGATTTTCTATATTTCCTTCAGATATTATTGCTAATCTCATAAACTTTAGATTAATTGTGACTTAAACTGAGAAATTATCTGATTTACTTTAATTCTTGACTTTTCCCCCGAAGTACAGTTTTCTATATATACTTTCATTATTTGAAGTTCTACTTTACATGCATTTTCTCAGACACAAAAAATGAGAAAAAATTGAAATTTGAAGAAATTCATAAAACATGAAGTTTTGGTAGCTACAAATTGGTGAACTGAGTCACCTCCATTTTTCATTTCTCTCTTTGTGTCAGTATTATTTTCTGAGTACTTCCATGAGCATTAGTCAGAAAATTTAGAAGAATATAAATACAATTTTATTTTTCTTGCCTGAGGCCTGTTTACAAAGAAAAAATATCAAGTTAGTCAATATCCCAGGTTAGATTTCACCTGTATGTAAATACAAATCCCTTAGATAGATCTTTAGTAAAAGGCAGAGTTGAAGTGAATAAAAGAACGGAATTTCAGAAACTGTTGTGATTTAGTTGGGAACGTTGTTTGGAGAAGCGACACTTCTCAGTGTTCACAGGTGACTCATGCAGACACAGATTTGGGGTCACCAATCCCCATAGGCCTAAAATCACCTTCCCCACTCTCTTTACTGAAGCTTGAAACAGCTCCAATCAGAACAAAACTTGATTCAGTGGTTAGAAATAAGACTGAAACTGAAGGGGCCCAAGAACATACTTAAGTGCCCTGAAATGGGAATCACTAGACTACTTAACAAGTATTTATTAAGGTCCTTTTCTTTGCCAAGAAGCTTTCTGAACACTTGGGGTAGAAAATAAAAAGAAACTCAGGTTTCCTGCTCTCCTAGAATTTTATCACCACAGTAACTGAATCAATGGACATGAGTTTGAGTAGGCTCTGGGAGTTGGTGATGGACAGGGAAGCCTGGCATGCTGCAGTCTATGGGGTCACAAGAGTCGGACAGGCCTGAGCCACTAAAAGGAACTGAACTGAAAGACAAAAATAAACAAGTGAAGAAATAGCTATACTATCAAGATAGCAATGTATAACAAAAATACACGAAAGAAAAGAATATTGAGCAATAAGAGTTAACATTTTGTGTTTTACAAATAGTAACTCACTTAGTTATCACAATTCTGTCAGGTAGGTCCTGTTACAATTATTCCGATGGGTAAGTTGAACCACAGAGAAGCTAAATTATTGTTCAAAGTCACATAGTTAACTAAGACTAAAACTGAGCTATAAACCCAGGTGAATGTAGCTCCGAAGTCAATGAGGTAGTGTGATGATAACTAAGGACGCTCAGGACAGAGGCTGGTGGGAGCATTAAGGGGCAGGAGGCATACAGACAGGGGAAGAGCTTTTCCAATGGAGGCAAGCATAAGTGCGGTTGTGCTGTGTGTGTGCTCATTTGCTTAGTCGTGTCCGACTCTTTGTGGCCCCAAAGGGATCTTTTATCTGCCAGGCTCCTCTGTCCATGGGATTCTTCAGGCAAAAATACTGGAGTGGGTTGCCATTTCCTCCTCCAGGGGGTCTTCCTGATGTAAGGGTTGATTCTGCATCTATTATGTCACCTAATTTGGCAGGAGGATTCTTTTCCAATGCACCACCTGTGAGATCAGCACGTGAATGCAAACCTGAACTGGTAGCAGATTGTCTCTTGAGCATAGTTTCTAAGAGTCACATAGAGAGTATTAGGCAGTTGGCCGAGAGTGTAGAATGATATTATTAGCTTGAAGAAAGTTGGAAGGGATTCCTGGGATCTCCAGAAAAAGCCCTCACAGTTTTACCCAAGGCCTGCCTAATACATCTCAGATCCGAGTTAATAGTTCAGCATCTACTTCACCTATCCACAAAGGCTTTTTTATTTCTAGATCCCACTTAAAATATGCTACCTTATGCTTGCTAATTTTGAGGGAGAAGAGGTAAAGAAAAAAAGTCTATCAATGAAAATAAAATATTGCAGGCTAGAAAGAGAACTACCTAGTCCTGGAAACCCAAAGAAGCAACTTTGTGTTTTGAGGCAAGCTGTTTACCATTCTCTCTTCAATTTTCTAGGGCTTCTCAGGTGGTTCAGTGGTAAAGAATATGCCTGCCATTGTAGGAGATGCAAGAAGAGATGTGGGTTCAATCCCTGAGCCCAGAAAATCCCTTGAAGTAGGAAATGGCAACTGACTCCAGTACTCTTGCCTCTAAAGTTCCATGGAGAGAGGAATCTGGTGGGTTACAGTCCATGGGTCAGAGGCAACTGAGCTCACATACCTCCTTCAGTTTCCTGATCAGTTTCCTGAAGGGGTTAGATTGAGTCATTTCCTAGGTCCTCTTTTGTATTTAAATTTGACCTTAGATTAATGGCCAGTCACCCAGAGAGAGAACTATATAGCTCAATTATGTTGAAACCTGATCCACTAACACCTTAAATTTAATTCATAGTTAATCTAGAGTTAGAAAAAGATCAGATGTTTAGAAATAATAATCTTGAATTTATTTCTTGTTCCTACGTTTGAAGGGAGTGTTGGTACCTCATGCCTTACCTTGGTAATACATTTTCTGGAGCCTCAAATTTCATCTGCCATAGTGAAAGCCGCTCAGTCATGTCCGGCTCTTTGAGACCCCATGAACTATACAAGCTGTGGAATTCTCCAGGCCAGAAGACTGGAGTGGGTAACCTTTACCTTCTCCAGTGGATCTTCACAACCCAGGGATCGAACCAGGTCTCCCGCACTGCAGGCAGATTCTTTACCAGCTGAGCCACAAATTCTCTCAAATAATTTTACTTGGATTAACTAAATGAAGTAAGGAGGTAGGCTTGGGGGGGAAATACGTTGTATACTGCAACTTACACCTGTTTCTTCCTCTGTTCCAATTACTGATGGGTATTTTCAAGTACTTATTAACTCTGTGTGAGTTTAAATAAGATTATTATACCCCCATTCAGGAAGACAGGCTACAACACTTTTTGGGGCAGAAGCTGAGAAAAGGGGCAGGACTTGGTTTAGCTTTGATTAAGTTAGTCACAGAAACCAACCTGGCCCCGGTCCCCAAAGGCACAGTCTTCTAAACCCCTTTTTAAAAATTTTCCGTATACAGGTTATGTTTCCACCTGCAGTTTCCCTTTTCTTTATAACTTTCCCCCAAATCTTATCTGGCCAATACATTACTCATACATACTTTTGAATTTTTATCTCTTTTTTGCAGATATTGCCAAACTCTGATGCATTGGTGACATTTTCATTTCACAAATCCTCCTGATTCAGTCTTCTCATTTTAAAAATAAATGGAAACCCATGTATTCCAAAGGCTCTTCTTTCTTTCTGGGGGAATTTTGTGAAGACAGAATTTTATGTTTTTTCCCCAAATTACTATGTAAAATTATTATTAAAAATTATATGTGCTTATTTGAGAAAACAAAGCAACACATACACCTGTTTTTTGTTTTGTTTCATTTTTTTTTGAGAAAAGCACACCCACACACTGCCAGTCGGACATAAACACAGTTGTGCTATTTTTTTTTTCTGTACTAGGATTTCCATCTTCATATAATAATTGTGCAACCATAGACAAATCACTTAAATTCTGCCTCACTATTCTAGTTTGTAAAATGAGGAGTATTAGAGTACCTACCTTAGAAGATTGGTGTGATGATTGAATGAAAGAATTAAGTAGAACAAATAACAAACATCATGCATGTGGACGGCATAATGGCAACCCACTTCAGTATTCTTGCCTGGCGACTCCCCCTGGACAGATGAGCCTGTCAGGCTACAGTCCGTGGGGTCACAAAGAGTCGGATACGACGGCTGGACTAAGCACAGCATAGCACATGTGTTCGCTGTTACCGTTATTATTGTGAGTGTTATGTTTTTGTATGAGTCATATTTTATGGATGCATATATCATCATACTATAGCATTTTATTTCTTGTGTAATATATTCAATGAAGTTTAGTTCAATGCCTCCTATATGTAAGCCTTTGCTCAGATGCATAGATGAGCAAGTCCCCGAAGTTACTGTTCTCATGAAGCTTGTGTTCTAGTAAGGAGAAACTGATAATACTAAAACAGAGGTAAAAATACTTGTGTGTGTGTGTGTGTGTGTGTGTGTGTGTGTGTATGTGAATAAACAAGATAATATAAAATGGTGATGCGTATGTGCAGAGAAAGCAGTTTAGTTGGTGTAATAAGGAGTGACAGTTATTTTTCTATTTTTGATTGAAGAACAAGAGTGAAATATGAACAAGATGAGATAGAGGTCTGGTTCTGAGGTCTGGGGCATCCCAACATTTAGAACTCCAGTAGAGAGCCAACAAAGAAGACGAAGAAGTCATTGAAACAAGAGAAAACACGAGAATACAGAATGACATGGATGATAAGATAAAACAGTACCTCTACAAAGATGATAGAGAAATGGTCACTGGATTTGAAACCATGAGCTAGTGGGTGCTAGACATGACACTGGTTGTCTTTCCAAGTACTGCTTACTCTTGCAATGACTGTGTCCATTACTAAGAGCAGTTGGCATCTATTGGTGCTAGACACAGTTTTTTACTGGGACTTTTGCATTCATTAATTAATTTAATCATCATCATAAATTTATGACTTTGCATTAATATTATTGTCACTTCTTTAGGTCAGGAAACTGAGACAGGGTTATGTAGCTTGATCTTATCAGGCTGTTAGGATAAAGAGATGAGTGGTAGTCCAGCCCAGCAATTCTTTTCCAGAGCTAATGCTCTTGCCCTTCTTACTATACCAATATTTACATAAGTGAATATAGATCTATATAATAAATTTAATACTTACATCATAATTTATTTTTTTATCTCCTGTTACTGTTTCAATCACCTATTTGAAGTTTTCAAATTTCTGCTCTTGCAAATCTTAAATGACAGAAACACAGTTTTGTACACTTCTCACATCATTAAAGTAAAATTGTTTCAAAGACTGTGCTCATTAAAAAAAAAATTTTAACCTATCAATTTTTCCTTCATTTGGTTGCATGCATTCATATAACTGTCCCTTTCTCCATGTGTTTACCATCAATATAAATTATGTAAAAAAAGACCCATTTCTTATTTTAATTTGAGTTTTATTATAACTGAGGCTAAACATCTTTTTCCATATTTATTTCCTATTTCAAATTCTTATTTTGTGAATGACTCATTCCTATCTTTCATTCTTGTTTATTACTGTGGTGTTTGTCTCTTTTTCATTTTTTTCATTTTTTCGCTTTTACTAATATAAGAGGAATGTGTATCTGCCAAGCTCTGACATGAATTGCCAATAATTTCCTAATTTTGCACTTAAATGACAACTTTATAATCTCTTCCCATCTATGTATCTGACATTTCTATGTGTTCATTTTTCTTGACTGTCACTTAATTGCTTCTAGCTTTGATACTATCTTTAGATTGATCATCTCCACCCCAAAATCATATTAAAATTTCAGTAAATAAGTGCTTTCATATGTAAATATTTCAAAGGACGTTCTAGAGCTGCACTGTCTAACAAGGTAGCCACTACCCACAAGTAGATTTTAAATTTAAATAAATTAAATTTACCATGTATTTTCTCAATGTCACTAATCACAGTTCAAGTGCTCAATAGCCATGTGTAGCTAGTGGCTACCATTTTTGTCAGTGCATCCTATGAATTTTTATTGGATAATGCTTTGCAACATTAATATGCCTACCAATCACCTAGCCTATGTTAAAATGCAGCTCCTGACTCAGATGGGCTAGGAAGAGACCTGAGTTTTCCATACTTAATGAGCCCCCCACATGATGCTGACACTGCAGATCCTTGGACCACACTTACATTAGCAAAAATCTAGATTTATTTCACAAGGAATTATAAAAATGTTTTGTGTACATATGTATGCATTCCTCTGCTTACTTAATTGTATTGCTTATTGATATGCAATGCCATGTTTATCACATGCTAAATACAGATATATGCTTTTCCTGGACTTTCTAATCTCTTCTATTGATTCACAGTCCATTTCCGTCCAATATTACAATAAAATGAATGTAGCTCTGCAGAATGTTTTAATATTTGGTCAAGAAAATATCTATAAAAATATCCATTGGCTTCCCAAATTCCACCAAACATCACATTTCATTCAAATTGATACTACATTCATTTTGAAGTCAATTTAGTAAGAAGTAATTATTGACAAAATTGATTCTTTCTGTTCCAGAAGGAATATCTTTATTTTCACATGTCTTCAGTGTCTGTGTTATGGACTGAATGTCTGTGGTACCCCAGAATTCATGTTGAGACTCTAACTCTTAAAGTGATGGAATTTGAAAGTGGGAGGTTATTAGGTTTAGATGAGGTCAAGAGGGTGGGGACCCCATGATGACATTAATGTCCTTTAAAGGAAGAGGAAGATAGATCAGAGCTCTCACTCTCTCTGTCATATGAGGACACAGCAAGAAGGTGGCTCTCTTCAAGTCAGAGAAAGAATCCTCACTATAAACTGAATCTACTAGCACCTTGACCTTGGACTTCTCAGCCTCTGGAATAGTGAGGTATAAGTGTCTATTGTGTAAACCAGTCTATGGAATCCACAGCTTGTTATAGCAGCCTAAGTTGACTGAGAGACCCTCAGAAAAATTTTGTTTTCTCAAAATACTGTCCTTGTATTTATATATTTAGCTGAACTTTCCATGATCCTAGCTCATTATTTCCAGCCAGTTTCAAACTGGCTACATTTGATTTTTCAGGTATAAGATATGGAGCCTCTTTGGAAAAAAAATTTTTTTTCCTTTCTTAAAAATTTGTACTTTAGACTGGCTAATTCTATTTTGAAATTTTGACTTAGAATTCTTTGAAAAGAGAATTTTGTGTTCAGTACATGGGTGCTTTTGAATTTGCTATTTGTACAAGCCCTGTCACCAGTTAAGATCTGGAGCCATGCACGCATCCAATAAATCCTTGCTGCTGTCCAGACGCAATCTATGTCCTGGGGTCCTGAGAATAGAAGGAAGGGTCCCACTCATTCAGTAATCTCAGACTAGCACACATGGAGAGTGAAATAGACATGTTTGGCAGAGTATGGAAAATCACATGTCTTCGCTTTTTATCGGTGGAATATTTATTGCTGGACAATTTTCTAGCAGAGAATAAGCATCAAGTTTGGATTATGGTAAATCAGAACAGGCTACCAGGGTATGATAAACCTGATTTTTGAAATGAATAAAAATTATCCAAAGAAGGAAGATGGTTGGAGTGGGAGTGTCTTTTTTGGTACAATATGTAGATTCATTCTTAACAATTAAAAAAAATAGTAGTTGAGTGGCTCAGTGGTAAGAGTCCATCTGCAATGCAGGAGACTTGCAGGGGATGCAGGTTCAATCTCTAGGCTGGGAAGACTCTCTGGAGAAAGAAATGGCAACCCATTCCAGTATTCTTGCCTGGAAAATTCCCATGGACAGAGGAGCCTGGTGGGCTATAGTCCATGGGGTCTCAAAGAGTCAGACACGATTACGTGACTAAACAGAACAACAAAGATAGATACATTTTTTTTTTATTGATGTAAAATATTCTGAAATATTTACTGGAAAAATATCTGCTGGACAAAAGCGAGGGATGTCTGGATGAATTCATAAGTTCCCTGCCATGGAAACTCCCATCTATTGACAATGCCTTAACAGTACAAATGTAGCATGTTATTAGACAGTAAATTTTTCCCCCAGTTGCTCAATATTCTGGATCCCTGAGCACCATATTGTTATCCACTACCCCATTTCCCCCAGATCATATGCATGACTTCTGTTGACATTTATATTGTTGTGTAGGCAAAAATCATGAGGAACATATGGCTCTCATTCTACCAAGACTTTCATTTCATGCTGTTACCAGAATGCTTAGAAATCCTGATTGGATGGGAAGGAGATTAGCTTTTTCCCTAGTGGAATAATTTCATTATAACAGAGGTGTCATCTCCTTAAGCTAAATGTGGAGAGAATAATAGAAAAATTACAGTTCACGGAAAAAAATAGAAAGGCTTTATTATAAATTATGACATGACTTCAGAGAGTACCTCTTGATATATTTAAATAAGCCCCTTAAAATTTAGGTAGCTAGATCGCTCAATTTCAATTCTCACTTTTCTCATTTGCATCACTTTTATACAAAAAGCACTCCCCACCATCTGGCTGATTTATAGACTAAGAAGCACTTTCAAGGCTCTGACTCTCCTGGTCTATCTGAATGCATAGAAGGGACCTATTTAACTCCAACAACATGAACTCTGGTAGTCAGCATAGCATAACAAAAAGAGCCAAGCCACCCTCACTTAAGAATTTTAAAAGAAATAAATCATGAGGCACTTCAGGGACTGGTTTCCTATTGACATCACAACAATATGTGTAGTTTATGAAGATGTTCAAGAAATAAACCAGCACATAACTACAGTTCAAGTTTTTTTTTTACCTCTATACTTATATTTTAAGTATTTTTAACTTTAATTTTGTCCAATGCATTTTCCTCCAGATATTATTGAAGTGAGTAGAAATGAGTTTTACATTTGGTTCTATGATTATTTGAAAATAGAGATAATTTTCTGTTTCATTTAATGAGACCTGAAGAAGTAGTTCTTGGGAACTTCTAGGTACCAACTTTCAAAGGTGCCAAAAATACCAATACATCAATACGTCTCCAGAGAAAAAAATGCCCAGTCAACAGACTCTGCGGCCTGAAGTGAAGAGAGAATGGGATTGGGAAGATGGGGTTGATATAATGTGTTGTTTCTCAAGTTCTAGTCTATGAAAATGGGGGGGGGGGGGAGAAGGAAGGAAGGAAAGATAGGAGGAAGGAAGGGAAACTGCAATAATTACAAATTTTCCTAAAGCTGAAAACATTAAATTTTAAGAACCACACATTATCATAAATATGTTCTCCTTATTCTGGGGGGATAAAAAATCCCTTTAGCTCTTGAAATTTTTGTAGTAAAAATGTCGCTTCTTTTTATAGTTAGCTACCATATGTCAGTGTCTCCTTTACTTGAAATTATCCCGGTGCATGAAGCAAGGTGACTGAGAACCACTCTGTCCAAAGATGCACAACCAGCCCATTGATCCTAGCTCCTTTTCCCAGTGAGCCGAAGCAGGTGAGGCCTAAAGCAGGTCAGTGTCATTATCCAGGGGGTAGCTTTCTCGTATGTAGAAATGGACTTTACACCAGTGCCTATTCAAACTCTTTATAGTTGAAAAATATAACCTCCCAAATCTGATTAGAATTATCAGCCATGATAAAATATTTCCACTTCCCAAGATATCTGTCATATAATGTCTTTATAAAGACTCTTTTCTACTTTCAGTCATGTGCTAAAAGACAACTTCTTTAGGGACAGTTGACTATTATTAATGATACACTACTAAACCTCTTGATCATAGTGTGGTGGTTGTTATTTAGTTCATAAGCAGTACTTGAGACACTTTTCTACAATGTGCTGTTTTTAGAATCTTAATAAGATGGGAGTAGGAGGGGGAGAGAGAGAGATAAGGAGAGAGATGACCTCGTCTCTTTCCCAATTATATTTCCCTTCCTGCTTTTCATCTGTCTAATCTTTCAAAGTTCATTAAACATATGTCCCGTTCTGAACAAAAAGTAGATGCAACAAGACCGGAAAATAAATGACTTCTGTGATTCACTTTCGGAATGCACTTTAGGGCGTGTGAAAACTGAAAGTCTTAAGGTAATATAGTGTGCTAATTTCATTTTCCTGCAGATACTCACAAATTTAAAATTGTAAAATAATACCACAGTCTCAGGTAGCATTTAAAAATCAAGAAGGTGAACTTAAGTTTATTACTTTTTCGTGGCCTGTTGATATATGAAAAATTACATTCAGAACAAATTTTTCTAAGAAATTAGTTATGAATTTAGATGTTTAGGTTAACCCTTGAGAAAAATCAGCTTTGAGAGAAGGTAATTACAATAAGAATTATTAGAAAAGAATGTGAAGAGAAAAAAATCTACAAGTCACTATTGAATCATAAACTCATTTTCTCCCTTAAAATTTATATTTTAGCTGGAATGAAGCAGAAACTTTTTGCCTACTGTTACTTTTACCATAGTAGGAACTTATATACTAAAGCATTTACATTTTACTTTGTTACAGTTTTTACATTTTACTTTGTTACAGTTTTTACTCAGGAAAAGCATGTTAGATAAAAATTTAAGACTTGAGATATATATATATATGTATATATACGTGTGTATGTGTATCCGTCTGTTTATATAGATTGTATTATATAACATGATATATATGTATATATTCAGTAAGATATTAAGACATGTGTTAGGGGAGTTGTCAGCATATGTAGGAAACAGGATTACTTTACATAATTTCCACAGTGATTCTACAGGAGTTAATGACACACATGCCGTGGTTAGTTCACATCTTATTTTTGTTAAAAAGTAAATAAATAACGTGCACTCCAAGTGAGATCTTTATTCCACATAGGCATGTGCTGTGCATGTTCTTTCTAACTGGGCTAGTTTTTTTCTCATGCCATGGGAGCAGGTGGCATGAAGCTGTTTTGATGAGGTTAAAAGGCTCCTCCCCTCTTTCCCCAAGCAGCAGCCTGAAGAACGTCAGCAGTAATTGTGTGCCTGGCTCGCTGTGCAGAGAGAGGGTGGAGGCAAAATTGATATCAAATAGGGGTATCAAACTGAGATCTGAATGTACCGTTTAAGTTGTTGCTCATTTTCATTAGCCATGCCAGGGGTGCAAAGCTTATGACTTAAACATCCTTGGGAGTAAGAACATTTATTTTTGATGGATTTCTATTTCTCTTCTCCATAAAGACTGAATTAGTGTTGTAGTGGCTATAAATGAAGGGGTTTCTTTATCCCCTTCTCATTTTATTATTTACTAATCAGACTTCAGCTCAGATAGATGAAAGAGAGAGGCTCTGCTGCCTAGATGTGAGGCCTTTAATGAGGATGAGAGACCCCAGGGAGCCGAAATCTGAAGTAGAACGATGCTGCTTTTGGGTTTCTTGTCATTTCTTCAGTTGCTTCTCCTGCCTTTTCCAATGGGCCTAGTGAGCAGGAACTATCCAAGGTGCTAGAACGCGGGCAGCTTTGCCGTTCAATGCAGACGGATTGCAGAAAGAGAGAAGAAAGATTACTGCTTATTTCAGAAGGTAGGTTCTTTGTTTCAGAACCCTGATTAATCAGCAGCAGCATCCACAGACTAAGGCAGCTGGAGAGGAGAGAGAGAGAAGCAGGAAGGGAGGGAGTCAGGGGCAGGGAGGGAGGGGAGAGAGAGAATGAGAGGGAGAGAGAGCTGGTTGTCACGGGGGAGGGACGATGCCACAAGCTAGGCTGCTCCAAACCTTCTGTATGTAAGTGGCAATGAGAAAGAGCATCTTTTTGGCTGAAAGGAGACATGTAGAAAGGATGTTTCTGATTTTTTGTTTTCATTTATTTTTGCCTTCACAGAATATAATCAAATGAGGCACCTTAGCCAGCCTGGGTGATTGCTTCGAGTCTTATAATCATCTGTGTAGCAAAGTGGGTAAAATTATTCAATTTCTTCCCTGCTGGACCTGGAAGGCGAGAGGCTGTGTGTTCATCCCCACCCATTAGCTATGCCCTCTTTTCTCTGAATGTCGATTTAAGGAAGCAAGCACCTGTCTTCTGCCACTGCATCTTCCTAGCAAACTTTAAAGGCCATTTTATCTGATAGAAAGAACATCAAGAATGCTCTGATCTCTAGTGATGAAGAATCTGGGAGTGGACACTTTTCCCATCCAGATACAATGCACTTTAATTGAAGAAAAACTGAGCTGAACTAGAAGTCTATTTCTTATGGTGCTGGATGACTCCTACAGAACTGCCCTGAGATCAGCCGCGAGAGAGGGCTCTGACAGACACAAGTCACCTTCTGAATATTGCACTTAGCTGTCCCTGGGGACTTAAAATTTTGGTATGTATCTCATTTTTCAGATTCTCTAAGCATGCTAATTGAATCCAGCACTAAATAGATCAAGCAATCTGGTTATAAGATGAAATGGATTTTAGCTGGGGATACTTAATGCTGAAGTTTGCATGTCTTATTAGCTGGAGCAGAAAGAAAGCCACAGCAAAGGCATCCAAGGCTTTAATGAGCCTCAGGCTATTCTGTACCCTCTTAGCCACTTAGTTCTATTACCGCAGAAATGGTTAAACCAGATCTTCATTGGTAAAATAAGCCATGTTGAATTATTAAAAGCATTGAAAATATTTTCCTGGGTATTAATTGGCATTCATGTGGTGCATGCTAGCTATTTATCTGCTGTTCCATACCATAAATATTTTACAACAATGTCTTAGCACATTTGTTTCAGCCCAGTTTTGTGTTTTCAAGAAAGAAAAAAGAAAGAAAAGGCACAGTACCAAAATGTAAAAATCCAAACTATCAGAATAGAGCAAATCTGAAACTGCTTTTTCCTAACTCATAAGACATAAATTTCTTTGAGAAATATATATTTTAGTATCAATCAATACCAGGAAGATTTCACTATTCTCATCCCAATAAATATTTGAGAACTTTAGGTGGACCCATTTTACTTGGGACACACACTTATTTTGTTGGGGTGTCTCCATTCTAATTCCTCCAACTATTGGCAAATTTTAAATACAAGAAATGCAGGTATTCCCTATCTGGAAGAACTAGTACATGAAATAATGTTGTTCATTGTCAGGAAATCTTAAAGTTGTTTCAGTACCAAGAACTGGAATGTTGTTCTAAATATAGTCCAAAAATAAGAGAATTCAGTAGAAGAACTTCCACGATGTAGTCTTGGTCATTTTAACACGCAAGAATTTATAACTGAGTAGTGTGGATTAATGACTGTAGAACACAAGTGGAAATTAACTTCTCTTAATATTTCACACTTCAGACAATGCTTCAACGTATTTTGTAGATAGTCAAGTGGTAAACAAATTAACATGAGAAAATGTGAGCCACAAATGACAAAATTGTTTCATTTTTCTGTGGAAAGTGCAACATATGTTTGCCAACTCAGCAAAGGAGGGGACTCTGTGAAGGACATTACCAATTTAGAAAATCAGTGAAAGCAGACCTGAGGGGGGGAAAATACTACAACTTCACAAAGAACTGCAGAGAAGTCCAAGGACTTGGAGCATTAGTAAAGTTTAGAGAGAGAAGTGTAAAAACCTGGAGACAGGAAGGTTGGCTATTGTTTTTTTTTTTTTTTAAGTAAGTCATAGCCTTCCAACCCAATTAGATGATTTCTATTGTAGCTCCAGTCAGCAATTTATTATACTGATTATATCTAGTTTGAAAATATTGCCTTGTAAGCGTCTGGAAACATCTGGCCAACAGCTCCAAAAAGTACCTCAGCCATTGACATTTTGTGTGAGTCCCTAATACTAGTGAAATGTGCAGTCTTTTTAGAACATAGGCAAATAGTCTTATGGCAACCTGTAAGTTGGGGTGGGAGTGGAATCTGATTTACAATGCTTCTATGTTAAAGTGATCAAAGCCGATGTTAACCATTTGGGGGAGAGATAGTAGAGAGAAACTCACTACAAAGTAATCTGCTTTCTGAGGGAAAAAAAAAAAAGCAGTCACTGTCTTTGTAGTCACTTCAACAAGCTCTCTTGGTTTTAACTCTAACATTTCCCATTTTGGGCAGAACAGCTGCATTTTGATGACAGTGGAATGAAAAATTAAGCATGACCATCCGTGGGGTGGAGAGCAGGATTTCAAGCATAATAATCAAAGTGAAATTATAGGACTTATTTTTACACTTATAAGATTTGATCAGAAAAATAATTTTGACGTGGTTTGCATGGGTTGTGGAGTGGAACCAGGCAATCTAGTCTGTTGATTTGGTCTTCCATGAAGTCAGCAAATTTGATATTAATTTGCATATGTATTTTACATATGCATATGAAGCCTGATTATTTAAGTACTTATTTTTTCAAATTGATGTGAGTACATGCAAAAAATGTAAAAGATCTTTTTCTCCTGATGAACAAAAAAATATAGTCCAAATTGCCTTGGGAAACTTTTTTATTTGGATGAATAGATACTACTGGACAAAATAAGATTCTTTATCTCAGAGACAATGCAATGATTGGTATGGGAGGGAAAATCAAATTGTAATAAGCCAAAATCAAATAGCTTCCTCACAGGGTTGAGACAGGTGTGGTTCGAAAACCTAAGAAGCAAATAAGGGGTGGGGACCAGAAAAGTTTCCGTGTGCATATAAAGTAAAAAATATTAACATGACATGAAAGCAAAATGTCTCACGTGTCCACCAGGAAACTTGTTTTTCTCAAGTAAAATTAAAATAATAGCACAAAATAAACTTTATTTTATTCTGGCTATAACATTATCATATGGAGTTAACTGCAACCTAAAATTTAAGACATTTCTTACAGAACTTTAAGATTGGGGAGCAGTTCCCTCCCATACATATGTTTTTGATTCCACTACCCCTCAGTGTATGTGGAAAATATCTGGATAAGTAGAGTTTTCACAACTTTATTTCTTGGAAAACCAAGGTTTTAGATGGAGCACAGCTCCATTTCAGAAATTCTGAGTAAACACCACAAGAAGAAAAAAAAGTAGCAGCACTCCTAAGGGCCATAGGACTAGTTCACGGAGAAGATGCTGGTATGCTAGAACTCTTCTTTGGGTAAATGGTAATAAATGGCTCATAGGACGATTCTGCCAGAGAAGTCAGTGCACACGTCCACTGGAGCCATTTCTTATGGAGTCAGAGTAGTTGATGTCAAAATGCATGAAATTATACTACAGGAAAAATCTGTTCTGACTTTTAAGAAAAGAAAAATTATTTCACGTGTATGAGAAGATGGCATACCTGAAATTTATCTGACTCTTTTGGTATATCTTTAAAACAAAACAAAACAAAACAAAACAAAACAGCCTATAGTTAATCAAAAGCCCTCTAGACTATGGGGGAACCCAACCTTGACACCATTTTTTAGAGTCACATTAAATATCCTCTGGTAAATTGCAGCCATATAAGATTTGTTTCTTAATTTACAAAGGGATTAACCCATGTAAATGTATTAATATGATCTTAGCTAACATTTTTGCATGTACTTGCTTCTCAAAAATATGCCTCCATTATTTTGGCTTGAACACTTAAATTCATATAGTGTCTCATCTTATTGAGTTCCTTGGATGCAAGCAGTGGCTACAGAAGAGAAAGGAAATTTTTACATGTTTCTATGTACTGTGTTTGAATAGCCGTATGTATATTTCCTGCTCTGTACATGTATATAATGGATAGTTTTATTTCAGTGGAAATATTTGTAAAGAAATGTAATGTTACTTTCAGTTCTAGGCTCAACATTAGTAAGGTTGAGTGATGATGTTGAAAGAAAATAAAGAAATGATTAATTTGATTAAAAGATTAAATGTTTAATGCCTTAAATATGACCTGAATTCCACCTGGTGCCTCTTAGCTGTGTAGAGTGAAATTTCGAATTCTGATAAGTGTCACAATATTATACAAAGTAATCTTTACAAAGGGTGTGGTCAATAAGAAATAACAAAAGTTAAAGAATAAAACAAAACAAAGCTGAGCAATTAACCATTCAGTTGTATTTAATCCAACATCTGTAACTCCTTATTAGAATGGGCTGATTCTAAATACAGTGATCCAAAAATTGAATAAAAAGAGTGCCTTATAAATGCAGAATACAGCAGTACAAGAAAGGCATAAAGTGAAGACTTGAAGTTATCTGTGATTTGTATGGGAATTCTGATCTCCACTATTTTAGATGCTTTCCCAGAAGAGCCCCTGACAGAAATTTTAAATATTGACCACAACTTCCCAGAAAAAGAATACATACCAAAAAAAAAAAAGAAGAAGAAAGAAAAGAAAAAATCTTGAGCAGTTCGAATCAACGTTCTGCATTCCAAAGAAAACATATCTGCTTTGTGGGTGGAGACCATGGATGCCAGCTTTCAACCACTGCGTAGAGGGGTGGGGTGCTGAAATTTCCAATTGGTTTTGAGCAAAAATGGCTGCAGACACATATTTCAAATAGAGGGGATGCCTGGAGAAATGCAAACTTTCCATTCAATTTCACAGGCTCTGTTAAAATATGCTAGGCAATGATTTTGACCTACTGACTGATGTAGACTCATTAATTAAATAATTAATTGCAGTATGGCTAAAGACACTACCCGAAGGAAGTTGCCTGTTTGCTTCTTAGCTGTTTTCTTTCATGATGCCAACTTTAGGAATTAGGTGCTCAAAACAAGCCTTCATAAAATGTTTGCATATAAGAGTGTCCTTCAAGGGCTAGAACGGAACTTGATTTAAATCCAACAATCAAAACACAGCCAAATTTTTAGTGAAAACAAATATATCTGATTAAATATCTGTCTTAGCCATACATACACATTTCTGAAAGGCTGATTTAAGATCACACTTGTCTGTGGGTTCTCACTGCATGGGAATGGTAGCAGTTGTAATGAAGTAGACACTTAATATGATTCAGTTTTCTTAGGTGAGGCCATGAATCTGTTCATTCATAGTCCAGTTTTCTGAGAAATACCATTGGGCTTGGATGGGTGGAGTCCAAGTGTTTATATTCCCCAAAGCCTTTATTTTCTAGATGTGAAAAATGGGTGTGCGTGCATGCTCAGCTGTGTCGGACTCTGAGAACCTATGGACTCTAGTCTGCCAGGCTCCTCAGTCCATGGGATGTTCCTGGGAAGAATACTGTAGTGAGCTGCCATTTCCTTCTCCAGGGGATCTTCCCAACCCAGGGATTGTACCTGTGCTTCTTGTACCTCCTGCATTGCAGGTGGATTCTTTACATGCTGAGCTGTCAGGGACGGGGCAGAATGGATAAGTACTTTAAATGCATTTGGTTAGTGAGCAAATCTATTAACCCTTTTCATGGCCTCTATTTGCATACCTGTGATTAAGGAAGTTGAACATTAAGCATTCTATTCTATTATGTTTCAAGTAAAACTATATTTATAGAGGAATTATTACAAAACCTTATCTTTGCCACAGTTGAAAATTGTGAAAATCATCTAATGTTAATGACTAATAAATTTGGTCCCATATTGAGCATGCGTTTTCTAACTGAATCCTCACAATAGCATAAGGAGGTAAATAACGATTTTTAAAATGTGGAGACTGAAACTTAAAGAGGTTAATTAACTTGCACAAAGTCATAGATCTAGGGGTGCTTTAGTTTAGGACTTTTAAGCCATTGTGGTCAACTACTCCACTATATGTCCTTCAAGACTGCTGCTCTTTGCCTCTACATTACAAACTACATTTTACATGTGGACAAAAAGGCAAAAAGGACAGGTAGCCCTAGTGGCAAATAATTCACCTGCCAATGCAAGAGACACAAGAGACATGGGTTCGATCCCTGGGTCAGGAAGATCCCCTGGAGAAGGAAATGGCAACTCATTCTGGTAGTTTTGCTTGGGAAAATTCCATGGGCAGAGGAGCCTGGTGGGCTAAAGTCCATGGGGCCTCAAAAAGGCAAAGAACGTATGATACTTAAATAGTGATACAGCCCAAGTCTATTTTTTTTTTTTTTTTACTTTTACTTTTGAAGACTACATATAATCACTGAAAAGTGCTCATTGTCAAAAATGCTGACCATCGCCATGAGAAACCAGTGAATGTCAACACTGCCAAGTGAATTGGTGCCCTTGTCACACTGTGTTGCAATTATTTACTTATTGTGTTCTTTCACTGCTGAATGAATGAATGTTGCTGCTGCTGAGCCACTTCAGTCGTGTCCGACTCTGTGACCCCACAGACGGCAGCCCACTAGGCTCCGCCGTCCCTGGGATTCTCCAGGCAAGAACACTGGAGTGGGTTGCCGTCTAGAGGGATACAATTTTGCCTTTATCACTGCCCAATGCATGATATGAGCTTCCCCGGTGGCTCAGATGGTAAAGCATCTGACTACAATGCGGGAGACCTGGGTGCGATCCCTGGGTTGGGAAGATCTCCTGGAGAAGGAAATGGCAACTCACTCCAGGATTCTTGCCTGGAGAATCCCACGGATGGAGGAGCCTGGTGGGTTACAGTCCATGGGGTCGCAAAGAGTTGGGCACGACTGAGCGACTTCACTTTCACTTTCAGTGCATAATATGGAGCTTCCTAGGTGGCGCTGGTGGTAAAGAACTTGCCTGCCAATGCAGGAGATCCAAGAGATGTGGGTTCAATCCCTGGGTCAGGAAGATCCCCTGGAGGAGGGCATGGCAACCCACTCTAGCACTCTTGCCTGGAGAATCCCATGGACAGAGGAGCCTGGTGGGCTACAGTCCGTAGGGTCGCACAGAGGTGGACACGGCTGAAGCAGCTTAGCAGGCAGCACAGTTCATAACATGTGCTCAAGAAATACTTGAATAAATGAATGATTGTAGAAACAAATATCCTCTAGAACTGGATGGCAAAAGCATGTTCACCAACATTCAGTTTTCATTGCTCTGAAGTGTTAATAGATATCACAGTTGATTTTCATCCCCCAAATTTTCATCTAAATTTAAAAAACACCTTATAATAGGATTCTCCATAGTATACATATTTTACAATGTTATTATTTAATATTTTCTCAAAATAAACAAATTTGGACTCTAATCAAATTGAAAGACCACTTAGGGAGATAATTAATTTTTAGAGGTGCACAATTAACCTGGTTAATATTTGGAATATATAAACTGCACAAAGAATTGCAGGTGTCATCTGGATGGAGAGGAAAACTTAAGGGAAGAAGTAAAAATCTTTGGGTAATGCCTTACACAATGGAAATAGACAATTTTGCTCCAGGGCAGAGTAGGAGTGATCATCTTCCACCCTGAGTCATTCTCTCTAGAATCCTTGTAATACTGACTTGGCTTGCTTAACCATGGTAGAAATAATTGCCATGAAGTTATGCAGATCTTTTTTTATCGACGCACACCTAGTGCTGAAATCCTTGGTAGAAGTGAATTCCCAATAATACTAATGCTTTAGCTCTTTGAGAATCATGTTGCATCTGCTCCACCACAAATTACAATCATTCATAGCAGAATTTTTTTATTCCTATGTATGTTCACCACTTCTGATAGGATGATAATGGAATATAATTTGTCCCATTAGATGGTTGCAATTAGAAGTCCATTTCATTTACCAACTCATTACAGCTTAAAACCAAATTAAACATAAGAAAACAACATAACAGAAAATCATGAATGAAAGAACCATTCATCGATCCTCTGGTTTCAACAATTTCTTACATGTTGAAGAATAAATCCTTAAATTCAGAGTGGGCTTCAAGTAACGTATGGATTGACTGGCAGCTGAAATGCTAATAAACTCTGATAAGAAGTGAAGTTTCCATAGCTACGATCCAGGTTATGGAACATGATTATTCTTGTAAAAAAAAATCAGGATGGAAATAATTTGAAATGGTAAAAATGAAGGTCTAGGACTTCTACCTTAAAAAGCTCAGCTGATATTTTTAAAAAATCTTTCTGAGACTATTGAAGAAAGTGAAAGATGTAAAGGTGATTTATAATTTTTAAATTTGCCAACATTTTCTCTTTGTTAATTGATTTTGCTTTACCACAATGAATATGCAACTGAGAACAGTAAAGATTAATAAGCTAGAAGTGTAAAATACTTATTCTGCATGTAATTGATTAAAATTCAGTTCTATTTTGATTGATACAAACACAATTTCTCTATCCCCTGGCTTCATTTATTTCTATGATTCTTTGGATACTTCTACTTCAAGCCATGCTGATTTCTATAGCCTGCTGGCTATCTATCTACCCTTTCATCTATATATATATATATTTTTTTAATTTTTTACATGATTGTTCTGTCAATAATATCAACAAGCTTTACTATGTATACACTTATTATTGTTGAACTCTATGTGAAATTCTCTATAGTCATCATGTCCCATAATCTTCATATCAGTGAGCTAAGCATTATTATTTCCATCATTTTATAGGTGAGCTTGTTTTGATTTGATTTTGGCTTTCAGAGTTCCTTTCTGTGGCTCAGGTTTTTCATCCTTCAAGTAGTAAGGATAATCAAAATTGCCATTGCTGAATGACCAGAAAAAAGTATTAACATGGTTCTGGTGATCTATGATTTTTGAGTTATAGTATGAAGCCATTTTGGAGAATAATGGAGGACCCAAAAGAGATTATTTCTAAGCCAACTTATATTAGAAAAATGCATTTCCTTGATAACTGCTCTATTTTGCATGAATTGTTCAGATTCATAAATCTTAACTTTAAATGGCAAGGAAAACACACAAAGAGAAAGTTCATTCCAAATTACTACATTTTTTTATTTGAAACTGCACAGAAAAGTTGTTATGGTGTTCAAAAAAAAAAATTAGAGCTTGGCTTTAATATATCTTATTAGCATATGAACACATTTTTGAGAAACAAAATCATGGCTGTTTACATAGTGTGATGTATGCGTGCTCAGTCATGTCCGACGTTCTGCTACCCCATGGACTGTAGCCCACCAGGCTATTCTGTCCATGAGATTTCCCAGGCAAGAATACCAGAGTGGGTTGCCATTTCCTTCTCTAGGGGATCTTCCTGACCCAGGGATCAAACCTGCATCTCCTGCATTGGCAGGAGGATTCTTCACCATTTGTCCCATCAGATAAGCCCATAACCTATGTTATTTTTCCCCCAAATGTTTACACCTTCACATCACCCTTCAGTGCAAGAGCTTTGAATGTTGAATTTGTTCATTTTGCCACTTTGAGGAAAGTGTTTGCTACCCAGGAAAAATTCGTTTAATATTTGCTTTCAACATGCAACTGTGATTTCTAATGAGCCATTTTCTCCAAGTAGACTCTACCATAGTCACTGGAGTTTGGGGCTGATGAGATATTAGGAGAATAAGCAACACCTTACTTTTACCCGCATCTCTGATGAAAGTGAAATGTGCTCTCATCCCACAGGAAGTGTTCCTTTTCACATGAAATCCTCCAAGATGATGAGCTCCAATCCCGAGGAAGACCCTTTGGACACGTTTCTCCAGTACATTGAGGATATGGGAATGAAGGCCTATGATGGCTTGGTTATTCAGAACGCATCAGACATTGCTCGAGAGAACGATCGCTTGAGAAACGAGACAAACCTGGCCTACTTGAAAGAGAAGAATGAAAAACGCCGAAGACAGGAAGAAGCAATAAAACGGTAAGTATAAACAAAAGTGTCCTGAGTGTTGCTCACTCCCAGGAGTCTGTGAGTCCTGCGAAGACTCTGATGTTGTCACCTGCTCAAGAAGGGGTTTGCCAAAGTTAGACTTGAAAAGACAAAGTGAAAATGTCTCCTCAACTGTAACAGAAAACAACCCCCCTTAGGGACAGGACTCTTGCCTTAGTTAACAAAAGTTGTTTACTTTTGTGTTATGATTATGGAGGTGCAGATGGGATGAAGAAAAAATTCAGTTTCCTTTAAATAAAAGTTCATACTGAACAATCTCTTGATAAAAGCTTAAGGGAACACACACTTATTTAATGTTTAATGAAAAATGCCTACCTTTAAAGGTCTTTGTGTCATCCTTATCTTATAATAGAGTTCATCTTTCTATGCAAAGACTTGTCAATTAGACTTTTGTGAGTTTCTGAAGTGGAAGCTTCAGTGTGCGGTCTCTATGCAGAGTTCTGTGGCTATTACATCTCTTGCCTGGTGCTAAGTGTCCCAGCTTTGTTCAAATGAAATGACTTTCATGCTTCAAAACCTACCTGCTACATGCAAATGAGCCTCAATTGCAGCCTCCAAACTGAGGCTACATTTTCCAGTGTATTGAGATCAAAAGAAGGATACACAATTTTTGATTTTTCCAAAAAAATGTTCAGCATTTTCTGAGTGTATATATTGTAGGGGTATAGGTAGAAATGTGTGTTTGATGGAGTCCTATTTATTCAATGAAGTACATTTATTAAGGGCAAAGAGACAGAATTCAGGAAATTAATCCATCAATTGCCTGGATAACTGAATGGTAATAGTAAGCTGTCTTGATAGTTGGTGGATTTTTCATCTAATCTGAAATTAATCCTTTTGCTTACTCTCTATGAACACTATAATATGAAGAAAAAGAAAATATTCTTTTAAGGTGGACTATTCATTCTTATGGGCTTCCCTGGTGGCTCAGGCAGTAAAGAATCTGCCTGCAATGCAAGAAACTGGATTCAATCCCCAGGTCAGGAAGATCCCCTGGAGAAGGAACTGTCTATCCACTTCACTACTCTTGCCTGGAGAATTCCATGGACACAGGAGCCTGGCAGGCTATATATAGTCCATGGTGTCACAAAGAGTTGGACATGACTAAATGACAAACATACACACACATACATTCATTCTCATAAAGAAGCAAAGTAAGGATGCACTACTCCAATCATTTAATGACTGATGCGGAAGAAGAGGGAGAGAAACAGGGAGAGAGATTTGGAAACAAAAGTATAGAAAGAACTTTTCTAGAGGATCATTGTGAAAGAGTGCCATCTTTTTCTCTGGACTATTAAAATAGAAATCCATTCTATTACCAAATGCCCAAATATTTATAAAATTGCATGCTTCATAAACATGTTAATAATCACATATGCTTTTTGTAAGATGTTGTTTATTTCTACCCAGTTTTAGTTGACATCACAGGTTCCTTTCTTACAATAAATTTTTTTCTGCAAAGTACCTCTGATAAACTTCTATATGTATATGAACATTTTAAATTACTTCTGTGAGTCTAATATTTCTGAAACTCAAACAAAAAAGGAAACTCATGATTTTTAAAATAACTTCATATATAAAATCTACAGTTTCCCAATCTTGCCATTAAAACTCATGAATTCATTATTTTCTCTAAACGTAGGGACAGAATTATTTGCTGAATTGTTCTATTAGACTATACAGAGCACCCACAGTGTGCTTATCACTGTACTATTAGATTCTGTGTTTCATCAACAACCTTCAGAAAGTTTCTATCTAAAGATCTATAGATGTTAAGACAGCAAAAATGACTCATTCTTAGGTGGTCAAGTGTTCAAAGAGGCATAATTCCAAGAAGTCTATAGCTCAGGGAACAGGAATAGGAATTTAGGTAAGTGACTGTGCAGTTCTAAGAACAGAATCTTAAGCCAAATTATTGCTCAATAATTACTAGGTCAAAAAGTTCGTATGAGTTTTTCCATGATGTCTTATGGAAAAAACCCGAATGCAGTTTTTGGGCCATCCCAATAACTTGCTGTCAAATATATTCATTGATTGGTAAAATATTTATTGGAATTTTACTGAATGCCAGGAAATGTTCTAGGCTTTTATGTGTGTGTGCTAAGTCGCTTCAGTCGCTTCTGACTCTTTGTGACCCCATCGACTGTAGCCCGCCAGGCTCCTCCTTCCATGGCATTCTCCAGGCAAAAATACTGGAGTGGGTTGCCGTGCCTTTCTCCAGGGGGTCTTCCCAACCCAGCAATCAAACCTGCATCTCTTACGTCTCTTTGCATTGACAGGCAGATTCTTTACTATAGGCGCCACCTGGGAAACCCTAAGCTTTTATGAAATATCAATAAACAGAACAAAGTTCCTGGTTATAAAAGACTACATTCTGAAAGAAGCGTAAAGGAGAGGCAACATGAAAGATATGTTTAAATAAATGTATACAACAGGTGGTAACAGTTTTTTACCCTGTAAAACAAGCCAAGATGAGGAAGATAAGAATAGATTCCAGGGAAAAACTCTGAGATCCTGCAACATCTGAGCAGGAGTATGAGACACTGGGAGCCTGTCGCTGGAGACATGAACCACATGTGGCTATCTATGGCAAGAGGGTTCTCGGCAGAGGACACAAAGTTTGGTGTGCTCCAAGGGCAAGGTGTCCTGTTGTGACCGAGCAAATACTGAGGTTGGGGGCGGTAATTTAATTTCAGACTGGTAGTGGACCATCAGGTAATACAAAGCCTTATAAACACTTATGTTTTACTCTGATAGAAGAAAGATTACAGAAGATTTTTGAACATAAGAATGACGTGCCCTAACTCACCATCCCACAATGATGACTATGGTTTCCATGGGTTGAATAGATGGATGGGGTATAACTGGATGCAGGGAATTCAGAGAGAACTTTTGCAGTGATTCATGTGAGAAATGGTGGTCATTTGGAGTAGGGTGATACTAGTAGAGGTGTCATAAAATACTAAAATTATGGGCACCATTAGAATTTTCTAACTGGTGAGAAGTAGAAGTAGAATAAAAGAAAGGAACTGAAGATGGTTCTCAAGTGTGTTTTGCTGTTGTTCTGGGTTCTGTTGTTATGTGTTGGTTTTATCCGAGACAACTAGAAGAATGATGCTTACACTTAATGAAATGCTAAAGATTTGAAGAGAAGTAAGTTTAGGTTGAATGGTTGGGGAATGGGAGTTCAGCTTTCATCCCCAGTGTTGGGAGTCCTTTTAGATATTCAAATGGAGAATTCTGGATGGGCAATTGAATCCAGGATTCATGGTAGAGATCAAAGTTGGGAATGTTAATATGAGAGTCACAGATATTGCAGTCAAGAGTCTAGTTAAGAATCCCTAGGACCTAAAATTGGATAGAATAAAAGCACCCAGGACAGTTCCTTGGGGGCATGTAATTGCTTAAGTAACAGGAACAGTAGAAGAATCCAGTAAGAATAGGTAGTGAGATAAGAGAACCAGCAAAGTGGGTGTTGCATCAGAGTGAAATGACAAAAGGGATTAAAGAAGAGAGATTTTACTGGTGGGTCAAATATATTGAAGCCTGAAGATTGAATGGATGCTTTTTACCACATTGGTGTTGACAAGAAAAGTTTTGCTGGAGGTCTGGGGGCAAAACCCAATGGGGTTATGTTCATGAGAGAATGGAAAAATAGGAATTGAAACAAGGAAGAAAATGTGTGTCTGTTAATCACTCAGCCATGTCCAACTTTGTAACCCTGCGGACTGTAGTCCTCCAGGCTCCTCTGTCCATAGGATTCTCCAAGCAAGAACACTGCAGTGGGTTGCCAGTTCCTTCTCCAGGGGATTTGCCTGACCCAGAGATCAAACCCAGGTCTGCACCCAAGGAAGAAAATAATAGAAAATTATTGTAGGAATTTTTGAGGTTAAGTAAAATTCACACATACGGAGAGTAGTTGAAGGAGGAAGAGAGGTTTATGGTGTTCTGTTTTCGTTTTTTTCCTTTAAGAAGAGAGAAAGCTAGCTTATTTGAAATGCTGATATAAATGATTACAGTAGAAAGGGAAATGTTAATGACTTAGGAGAGGGAAGGAAAAATTACTGTGATTATATCCTTGAGTAGGTGGGAAGGGATGAGATCTCAAGTGTTTCAGATTGGAGCACAGACTGCTCAGCCACAATGTATGGGTGACTGAACGATGAATGAACGGATGACTATTCCTGCGTGAAGCGGCCCCAAACCTGGCTCCTCACACACCATTTTATTATTGTACCATAGCCGTCACACGTGCTAGGAATCAAAAGATGTAGTATGTCTCTTGCTATCAGTAATTTTTACCTATTCTCCTACAGTCTTTCATCAAATATTTTTCTGGAATTTAAAGTGTAAATATTTTTGGAAGGAGCAAAACACTAGTAAAATCTCCTAAATTTGGAAACTTTTCAGATGATTTTCTTTTTTCATTTGTTTTGCTTTTTGTTGGAGTACAGTTGATTTACAATGTTTTAGGTCCTCAGCAAAGTGATTAAGATATATATGTGTGCATACTAAGTCGCTTCAGTCGTGTCTGACCCTTTGAGACCCCGTGGACTGTAGCCTGGTAGGCTCCTCTGTCAATGGGATTCTCCAGGCAAGAATACTGGAGTGGGTTGCGAGAGTGTGAGAAGGCGTGCGAGGGTGTGCGAGGATCTTCCTGACCCAGGGATCGAACCTGCATCTCTCTTTTGTCTCCTGCATTGGCAGGAAAGTTCTTTACCACTAGTGCCACCTGGGAAGCCCCTTATATACCTATATATATATTACATAAATATTATATATATATAATATTCAGATTCTTTTCTATTTTAGGTTATCACAAGATATTGAGTGTATAGTGATATACTGTGATATATAGTAGGTCCTTGCTATTTATCTATTTTATATTATATATATATATATGTATTCAGATTCTCTTCTTTACTGGTTATCACAAGATACTGAGTATAGAGAATAGTGATATGCTATGATATACAGTAGGTCCTTGTTGTTTATCTATTTTATATATAATAGTGTATACATTTTAATCCTAAATTCCTAATCCAAAATCCCCTCCTTTCCCCTTTGATAGCTACAAGTTTGTTTTCAATGTATGTGAGTTTATTTCCGTTTTGTAAATTAAGCTCATTGATATCACTTTTTATATTCCATATATAAGCGATGTCATACAATATCTGTCTTTTTCTGTCTGATTTACTTAGTATGATAGTCTCTAGGTCCATCCATGTTGCTCAGATGGCTTTGTTTTATAAAAGCAGGGCTCATGAGCAGTGTGCAGGAGATCTGGGTTCAATCCCTGGGTCAGAAAGATCCCCTGGAGGAGGAAATGAGTGCCCACTGCAGTATTCTTGCCTGGAGAATTCCATAGACAGAGGAGGCTGGCAGGCTACAGTCCATGGGGTTGCAAGGAGTTGGACATGACTGAGGGATTAACACACACACATGTGCAGTGTGGGGACATATATAGAAGTTTCTGGATGATGCAGTGGGAGGAACTGGAGAATCACGAAAGGAGCCAGAACAGTCATGACTGGGCAGGGGGAGGAGGTTCAAGGCCTCCTTGTGTTTGGGATGGGGCTCTCAAATTATTCCATCTCAGTACCTGCTGAAATGTTCAAATTCAATTTATATTGTTCATATGGGGACAAATGTTCTGGGATTCTGAAAATTAAAGGATGTAATAAATTTTAAATATTGTATAGAATATTCTCATAGTACATTTTTAGAGTTGCTTCAACTTTGCTAATAGGAAATTCATTTTTAAAATTTTTGAAAACTCCTTAGCAAGATTCTGGTCACACAGGCATTTTGAGGTTGCAGAGATGGTAACCAAGGCAGAATATCCATACCTAAATTTCACACATATTTTAGTACTTTTAACATGCAATTTATGTCATTATACATAAAATTCAACATGATATTAATAAACACAGTCTAATCAATTAAAATTCTTTGTCACATCTGCTGAATGCTTGCTTTAATATATACTATGATTTAATGTAAATGCTGAAAATCTAAAGATGGGGCATGTTTGACCTTGAAAAGGCATTGATGATAATTCTCTGTGAAATATGCCAGTTGCAATTTCAGAAATGTGCAGACTGCCAGGGATTGCTTAAAAAATGGAAATAGGATTTCCTGTGATTGATCTTCTAGATCACATATGTGCTGAAATGCCTTTTGTGTTGAAGCTGGGAAGCTTAAAACACTGAGCTCTTAGGAAAAAATCTCCTCATCACATTCTCAGTGTTCCAAGTCACTTGTGCTTTCTGAGCCCAATTATTATTTTTAAACTAAGTTGAGCCCATTTTTTGCTATTAACTTCCTTATACTTTCACTTCCATTTCTCAAATGGGATTTGACTGAAAAATCTTATTGGATAGAAAATTTTAAATAAATAAAAAGTGATTCTCAGTACTTTACTCAACAGCTCCAAATAACATTTGGTGGGAAAGAGAGAGAAAGACTCAAAAGGCGAAAAGTTAATGGAGAATGAAAAATATTCCAGTAGCTCATCATTTCTGCTATGTTAAAATTCTAATGGTTTTCTGCAGGCATTGTTAAATGAGATTTCTTTTTTATTAAAAAAAAATATCAGAAAACAAACATGCAAAACCTATCATTTCAGACTAGTGAGATCACTTGAAGTATGTTAGAAAACTCTAGTTTGTTACACGTGTGGGTGAAGAGGGATGTTTAGGACACAAGGATAATAGATATATTGAACCATTAACACATAGGCACTAGTCACTAAGGGGCAGCAACTCACAAATGAGAACAGGCTGGTTACAGACACCAGGTAAGGCAGTACTTATGTGTACCTATTAATGTAAGATCTCCTTTGAAGAGTCACTCTACCAGTAATATCAAGAAGAGCAATAAAAAGATCCTCTGGTAAACCCAATGATTCATGCTTAGGCTTGAGGCTTCTCTCTTCATGTGAATTTTTTCTATCTGGATTCTGGAATTCATTCTTGCATTGTCTCATTTTACTACTAGTAAAATGATTAGTATTTTGCAAACAATATAGGACATATCCTTTATTTCAAAAAAGCTCCTGGAAAATGTGTTCCCAGTACATATCTTTCTAAGTATGTTTTCTATTAAAGAAAGGGGTCAAATATTTTTTTCTAATAAAACAAATGCTACATTAGTGAAATTCCCCCTAACATTGCAAGTCTGGAAGACAGCTCTAGATTTTAGCTAAGTGGTTCTGACACAAAGGACTACTTAGGCTGATTAGGAATGTCTCTATTCCCTATGGATGCCCTCAAGGGATCTATATGAGGTTATATTTCCTCTTTAAAAGTGACAGTCAGAAACAGAATTAGATTAGTTACAGCTCCTTTAAAAAAAAATACATGCAATTGTATATTAAGATATATACTTGGGAGCCATTTATATTTGAAGATTTCAGTATCTCTGTGAGTCAAAAGAAACAAAGGGCCAGGAAAGTTCATCCTTTAGACAACAGAGAAAAAAAATAACTAAAAATAAAATTAAAGAAAATATTTGCTTCCTATTTACTAAAGCATTTCTACTTAGAAAGCAAATGACTGTGATACCAAAATTTAGAATTGGTTGCTATTTGAAATGATTACCCAAAGACATAATTACATTGAGAGCTCTTATTAGAGAAATGTTAGTAGTTACATAAATCCTCTTTAGATTGTTATGGCTTCCGGAATCATACTGATGATTTGCAGCAGAAGACTTTATGGAAATAGGGAGCATTTACTGAAGAGCATTTGAGTGAGAGAAATATCCATTCAGTGCAATGTGAATAGTCACGGATAGGTAATCTTATTAGGTTTGACTTAATTGCAGGTATGTGGGAAAATGAAATGCCCTGTTTGTGCATGAAAATGGATGTTCACTTTGTTGAGGTGAAGTGGAGACAGTTAAATGAACCAGAGTTCAGAAACACTACCATGTCAACTTTTAGTAATACTCTAGTGTTAGCCTTAGAAGTGACTCTACAGGCAGCTCTAGCTCCAACGCTTAGAGCATAGGAAACAAACCCACCAAGCCTTCAGCCATATTCGTCTATCTAGAATGAAACCCAAATCTGCAGCGTGTCAGGGTCGTGCTGGAATGAATCAGCTGATCTGATCTGATGTGAATTTCTGACCTAATTTTGCTGTAGGACTCAGGGCTCAGGCAGAGAAAAGAAGGTTAATGTGTTTATAAGGGGGTGAGATTAAACAGTGGACAGTATCTTGATAACCATCTCTAATTTCAGCTTCCTCTTGTGTTTGTGATTAATTCCAATCACTTTTCTATTAATCATTTCAGAGGACCACAAGCTGCTTTGCTTATTTTTTTTTTATTGTTGTTAAAATTGTGCATCTGGATTTCTTTCTTCAAAGTTTAAACAAGATATCTAGACACGAGTAATTTTTATTATAATACAAATTTATGTGGATATTTTTAATTCATAGGACCCTACAATAAGAATAAAGAATTCAATAATTTGCCTCGTCCATCCTCCACTGCTCTTTATTGAGCCAGAAGCCAAATCTACAAGGGTGATCCTAAATAAATTGATTTATTAAAAATGTTCTATATTTCCAATGCTGGAAGGGAAAGTTAATATTAATGAGCTTGTATCTAAGGACACCACTTAGGCTCATTAATATTAACTTTCCCCATTTAGCCTAAGGACTAAATTTGTCCATTTTGGTTGTTTTACCAGTTCACTTTGTAAGTCAGAATGGTGTCTGACTGCTGGCCTCCTGTTTGCAGTAAGGGTTGTCGCAGTCCTAAGAGGATTTATACTAACATCAGTATTCATCTTTCTACAATTCATATTGCATCTATATTTGTAATAGAGGTGATTGTAGGTTTTTCACTGTCACCTGTGAGGGCACTTAGAGGTCACATTAAGAGGGATCTTTAATGGCTCAGGTTAAGGTAAGACTTTATTCTTCTTATGTACCTTTTGGAGAGTATTTATCCCTCTGGTTGTTGCAACTTTAATTACATCTGGGACCTAGCGTTGACTTTACATTTGAAGAAGCTCAGTGTCTGTTCTATATCTGAAATAAATAGACAGATGTTGGCAAGAGGAGGAGCTTTTCAGAACACAATCCCATGTGCAACTGTCAGTCAGCCTGAGAATTAAGCTCTTATGCGGAGGATATCACGGCAAAGAATGGACCTTTCAAACATCCAAACCTACGGCTACCTGAATCATTGAAAAGAAACCCATTGGAAAGCATAAGGTAATCTTTCTTTCAAAAGCAGTGTTAAATATTTAGAGATGGTTATAGATTAATGGGGCAATAGTTTTTAGTTTAAGGCTGTTTCTTTATACTCTCAGGCTATCAGAGGATATTCTCAATCTTTAAGTAAACATAGCCTTTGGAAAAGGTTCAAAAATCCAGATAAGGAAAAGAAATTATTATGGAGCTAGGGTATGAGTCAGGGGACTTTTGTAACTACTAAAAATGCAATATAGCTTAGAGAACATGTCTAATGTAACAAATGAAACAGCTAGACCATAGGCTGAGCATGCTAATAAAATAGCTCCAAGGCTTCTGTCCAACTTTGACATAGCCTGAAAGAAAACATCTTCATTATAAATGTATGGGTCACCTTGAAATTAATTTTAATCATGCACTGATAGAAGGAAAATCAAGCTCCTCTCCCAAAATGAATCTCTGCTTGAAACACATGCCTCTGGAGAAAAGTTATTCTGAATAACAGTCATATTTGGAAGTACAGGACAGAATATTCATAGCCATGCTACAATATGAATATAACTAGCCTGCCAGGAAGCAGAGGGAACAATATTTTTTAAGAAAAGCATTTTCATTAAGAGGCACAAGGAAGCTATTTTAAAAATAAAAAGACCAGCATTTAAAATCCATTATTTTAATTAGTAAATTGCATTTTAGTCTCTTATTTGGGACTAAGTACACCATTCAGCATATCCTGATGTTTGAATAAGAAATGAAGTGGTTCAGCAGTGAAGAAGAGCTTCTTTACAAAGAAGACTTGATAATTTTCTATCATGGTGGCATTTATATGTGTTGTGCAGTATTTTGTCAAGTTTTTCATTAAGCATTTACTGAATGTCTATCACAACTCAGGTATAGTTCTAGGTGCTTGGGATAAAGCAGTGAACAAATAGTTTAAAAAAAAAAGAAGCTTGTCCTCATAAGATTTATAATCTGTTATGTGTTGGGTGAGAGAGACAGACGATAAACAAGTAAAGTAGAGAGTAAGTTAAAATTTGATGAGTTATGTGGAAAAAAATGAAATAAGGACATTGAAGCCAAGGATGTGGATGAAGAGGGCAGGGGTACATAGATGGACCAGGAAAAGGCTCACTATGGATGTCACACTATGGATGTCACTGACCATGGAGGTCGCTGTTACTCAGTTGAGATGAGAGGAGGATTTGTTGAAGGGTTTGGGAAGAAAGAATGCCGTAAACTGACTCCCAGATAGAGAGGAGGCTCATTCTGGCTGCTCTGTGGTGCAGGAGCATCAGCTGGGAGATTGTAAAAACCATCATGAGGAGGACAGACGGTGGCGTGGACCAGAGCAGCAGCGCTGGACAGGGGGGAGAAGTGGTGGAATTAGAGGTGCATTTTGAGGGTAGAGTTGATGAAATTTGGAGACAGATTGGCTGTGGGGTGTGAAAGCAAGATAAAGTAAGACATTCCCATTAGCTAGCATGGTGAAGACAGCAGAAAAGGGGTTTTGGTGAGAAAGGTTTGGGGCATATTGAGATTTCTCAGGCTTTTGATGGTTTGTTGGTATCTATGAGAATTTCATGTTTCATTTTTGATGTTTTGTGGGTTTGGGATTGAAAAATTGCATAGAATTTGAAATACTTTTATAAAACTCAAAATTGTACACACACATTTAAATTTGAAGAAATTTTTTTTTTTTTTAGTGTTTATTCAGCAAAGGGCAAATGTGTAGATTAACCAGAGAAAATGAAAAATTGCCTGAAGGTCTCTGCCTTTGTGCAGATTTAGTGGAGTAAGTGATCTCGATTCTAATAGCTACGTGATCCACACTCTTGGACGCTTTCCAGTTAAGACAGAGAGAACCACCCTCATCCTATAGTTTTAGAAGCAAGATGAAAGGCAGGTGTAGACTGGCAGAATACTCGACATTGTTAAAAAGTAAAAATGCTCTAACAATGGGTGGCTTTGGCCATGTTTATTTATGGCCTTTTTGAGATGATGGAGACATAGATAAGTAGTTCGTTAACTGATACACATGGGACATTTTCCCTGTCCTGAGGTATTTCAATAAACCAGGGTTATCATCCTGTTGTAAGATGCAAATTCAGAGTAAAGTTGTGTGTGTGTTGGCGGGCAGGGAGTAATGGTGTGTATGTTAGGCCACAGGAGAGGATAACTAAGTAGTGGGAAAATCCTGGTGCCCAGATGGAAGGTAGGATTGGTTTCTTCTACTTTCTAACTAAGGTGAGACCCATAAAGGGGTCCTTAATCCTTAAAGTGACATTAACTCACTTGTTAATTATAAATAATAATATTCCCTTTCTTGTACTGTTAAGAGAAATAAAGATACAACTCACATGGAACAACTAGTGGAGTAGTCAATGTATCATAACTGCTTAGAATTGGTAGCTGCCATTATTGTTAGTATTATTATTATCATCACTATATTTGCTTTCACAGTCAACATTATGACCTTCATCTTCATCATATAATATAGCTACATTAATAATGACATACTGCACCAATGAAAAAAAAATCTATCTCCATTTAGGTAGAAAGCAACACGAGGAAAGAAACTGGACTGTTTGCTTTGAGTGATTGAAATTACACATATACCCAGACCTCAAATGTGAATTTCTTCCTTTTGTTTCATCTTCTCCATGTACACATATTTTTGTTTCTTCTCCTAAAATAGTTAAAATTATATGAGGGCTGAAAGATTTTGGCACATAAATAGATTCGAAAGGATGCAGTAACTGGTAGTTTCAGTCTTAATTATTAAACTGGTTTTTAAGAGCAGAGAAGTTGCCTCTTGTGTGTAGTAGGTTTTGAAATGTTTGTCATATAAGATTGTATCAAACTTAGTCCATTTACTGATGATCTATTTCCTATAGGAACAGTAAATAAGCTAGCATAGTATGTGATATTTGAAATGTAAATCATTAATGAATTTCCAGATATTTACAGGGAACTACCCTGAAAGTTTTCCCTCTTGGCATCTGAGCAGCTAAATTTTGACTTTTTTCATGGAAATGCATACTTCCTGTGAAGAAACTGCTTATAACACTTGGGCTAAAGCTAAACAAAGAAAGGAATAATGACTCATGAAGATAAAATGACAACTTAATGTCGACAAGAGATACAAGCTAAAATATTTTTTAAAAAATACTTTATTATTTGATTTCTCTTCTGGAGAGCAACATGTTTTCAACATGGCACTGTAAATACTGCTAAAAGATTTAAGCTTCCTATTATTTTGAGACTTACTCGGGAGACTAATCACATGAAAGTCTCCACCTGCCCTTCACACCAGGAAAGAACTCTTCTTCCTTTTAAACCCCTTCATGCAGTAATTGTAACTCTGACCTGCCCAGCCCTTTTTAAAAGAGAACCAAAATTGCATGCAGACACTTGAGCCTTTGAGAATTTTCCTGGAGGGGTTCTTAACCTCCTAGGATGCTTGTTTTTAGATTGTTGCACCCTGGTGGCTCAATCGGTAAAGAATTCGCCAGCTGTGAGGAAGACCTGGATTCGACCCCTGGGTTGGGAAGACCCTCTGGAGGAGGGCATAGCAACCCATTCCAGCATTCTTGCCTAAAGAATCCCATGGACACAGGAGCCTGGTGGGCTACAGTCCATGGGGTTGCAAAGAATCAGACATGACTGAGCAACTAAGCACAGACACACATATAATTTAAACAAACTTTAAAAATGCTCTGAAGCCTGTTACAATACACAATTGAAATAGTATTTATTTTGGAGATAAATGATGAAACAGGACTAGATATCATTTGTTGAACAAGTTATTTTATAGATCATTTTTAAGGAAACATTGTTCTTTCAGCAGCTGGCATTTTATTTTGTTTAGGGAGAGATAGCATCTTGTGATTTACACACAAAAAAAGAAAACAGTAATGGAGAACTTTTTTTGAAAAGACAATGGGGAGACATGTTTGTAGCAATGAGAGGATGAACAGACTCTTCTCTCAAGAGAAGGGGGATGACTTCCTTTTTTACCCTCCTCCCCTACCAAGTTTGAAATTATATTGTAGGGAGTGTTTGATCACAGTGAGACTAGAATCTGAAATAATTTACTTTTCTGTTATCTTTAAAGCATTTTAGAGAAAACTCATTATAATGGATAAACATTATTCTCTTCTGCCTTGTGGCCTCTGGATAATGAAGCAAAAGGTTAAGAGGTGGTAGTTTATGACTTTTCTCACGATTTTTACAGAGCTCTTTTTGAAGGTCCAAAACCTCAGCAAATTCCAACTCTCAGCAGATCAGTACAAATAACATCTTTTTAGAAAGAAATCCCATGTACTTTGCAACTCTTGTTAGTACAGACACATTCATTTCTAGAAATTAGTTCTTTCAAATGCCAAATTTCATTTAAACTATGTCTTTTTGATAGAGTTTTATTTTTATTTTTCCTTAATGTCTTTTTAGGATTTTAATTGCTTTCCTTCGTTCCTGTGTTTTATAATACACTTCAATTCCAATCTGGTGTGTGTGTGTATGTATGTGTGCTTTGTTCAGTTTGTGCACAATTATTTTTAAAAAGCCTAGGTATTTCAAATAAAAATAGAGGAGAGAAATACATTTTCAAAACATGGTACATGGTTCAATAGATTAAATGGAATAAAGAGTGATGGGGGAGGGGGATAGAAAATGACTGCCTAGTAAAAGGCTTTTTAGCAAATCATACTGAATCTCATTAATAAAGAATACGTCCACTAGAACCATACAATCAGTCTGCCATGTGCATTAGTGATGTCTAGCCCAATTCAGGTAGATAAATTGTTCCCTAAGTGTTGGTCGCCTGCCACTCAAAACACAATACCGATAATACATGCCATGCTGAATTTCCCCTGACTCATGATGAATTTTTTCACAGGTTAGACTGGGCTAAACAGGCGAAAGAGAAGAATGATGTGTGTCTGAATGAACGCAACCACCAGCAGCCAGAACGATAGATAACTGGACAGCGAAATAAGAGAATAGGACACTGAACCAATCTGCCAAAAATAAACTGACAGGGAGGAATCCAAAGAAATATCATTGGCAAATGTGTCCGTTAAAAATACAACCAGAAAAGTGTGCAGTCAATACAGAGCTTGCAAAGCCAGATGAGAGCACTACTGTAGTGTAAAGAGATCCATCATGGAAAAACAGGCCTAAGATAAGGAAGATAAAAGGGAACAGGAAACACAGTAACTAGATACTTCCATGAATTTTTTTCAATGAATACTTTAATTACAGTATCTAGTCTGGTTTCTACCCATGAACAATTCTATTTACTGATGAATACCATAACTAACCTACTTCTCCATAGCTAGCTGTCAGAACATTGATTATTATAAACAGATACTTTTAAAACATCTTTTTAAATTTTATATGGGGATATAGTTCATTTACAATGTTGTATTAGTTTCAAGTAGCAAAGTGATTCAGTTATATAGATACATATATCTATTCTTTTTCACCTTTTCCCCCATATAGGTTATTATAGAATATTGAGTAGAGTTCCCTGTGCTATATGGTAGGACTTTCCTGATTATCTGTTTTACACATGGTAGTGTGTCTATAAAACAGATACTTTTTAAAGACATGGTATAATATGTCTTTGTGAGACTCTGGTTTGAATTGATAACATGTAATTTTTCTGAAGAAGTCCATTGGTTTTACATACGACCTGCAAACAAAAGCATTTGCTTTCCCACCTATAGTGGAAGGGAAAGTCTTCTATCACTCCTTACAAGATTAAAAAATCTCTAAGGAGATATCATGCATGTAAGAGAGCATTTTGAAATGAGGTGGGAACACTAAGCCTGTGCTGTCCCATGATTGCATTAAAGTGGAAGAATGAAAGATTAGGCTGGTATTGGGTTTAATAAGAATGCTGCTTGTGGATTTGTCATTAATGCCGTGACCCTATCTGCCCAAGCCTTTCCATTTCAATGTGACTTCGAATTCTAAAAAGAAGTCAGCTTAAAGGTGTCAACACAATCCCCTGTGTAACTTGCCTTCAGCAAAGAACCTCTATCTTTAATTTAACACAGTTGGCAATCTTGGTTTGAGACAGACTGTGATTTAGTTAACACGAAAACAGGATGACCTCTGTCACCCCAGAGTTGAATGAGGAGCTCAGCCCAGGCTTGATGGCATGTATGAACTATTGTAGAAATGATAACCTGGGAACAAAATGAAATGGGCTCAATGAACATGTGGAAGAATGGACGTAGCCACCCTCTTGTGGCCTGAACGCTTCTAAAGGTGTGCTTTAATAATGCGTGTGTGTTCTGTTACCTCAGTCAAACAGATAAAACTCATCTTAATGAAGCAGCTCAGAATAGTCAACCTGATGCAATAAAAATTATCTCCACGTGCCAACTAGCAGCTCTTGTTAGGTCCTGATAAAGTGAAAGTCTTAGTTGCTCAGTCATGTCTGACTCTTTGCAACCCCATGGACTGTAGCCAGGGTTCTCTGTTCTTGGGATTCTCCAGGCAAGAATACTGGAGTGGGTAGCCATTCCCTTCTCCAGGGGATCTTCCCAACCCAGGGACTGAATCCAGATCTCCTGCACTGAGGGTGGATTCTTTACTGTCTGAGTCACCTTGTTCTATTAGGCCCTGATAATGATGCAGCATATCCTGGGAGTCAAGAATTAGCATGTAATAGAAACACTTTCAACTCCTGGAGCAGTCAATTTAGTCAATAAAAATCTTACCCTTTAACTACATGGATCATGAATGTCAGGGAAGCCTGGTGTGCTGCAGTCCATGGGGTCACAAACAGTCAGACATAACAGAGCAACTGAACAACAACAAAAATCTTCACTTTAGAAAATTTTCTAAAAAAGATAATTTATTTTCTTCATTCATGATCCATGTAGTTAAAGGATAATATTTTTATTGATTTGGAGACATTTTATTCCTCAAGTGGACCATGTAATTCCCAAGATACTTGATGAAATACAACTTCATATATTTAAGATCAGACCTGAAAATCAACTTTTCATTACTTTTTTTTTTATATTTGTGTCTGAACTTTGGAAGAAAAAAAGCATTTCCCTCACTCCTTCTAAATTCAATCAGATAGATTTTTAAAAATGAATGAAGAATATGTTACTTTATATTCAAAATGATAGTGGGACAATGAATTAAAGTTTCGTCAAGTTATTTTTTTCTCAGGTACAAGGATGTCAAATTCACCAAAAGCCCCATTTGCATACTTTCTATATATGATCTCTAGCCTCAATTTCTAGTATTTAGCGCTAATTATCATCTCTAAGCAAAACAAATAGCCACATAAATAATACAACCCACACATATAAATTGTACGAAGAATCCTCTATTGTCCGAGGCTTATGTGTCCTCCTAAAATCAAAGCATCAAATGGAAATAAATTAGATAAAAAGTAAGGAAAAAAGTGAAATTCCCGAAGAGATCAGGGTAATCTTAGCCTGGTCACTGGCTAGCCTGGTCACTAAAATGCCAGACTATGTTCCTTTCTTCTCTAGTCTCTGAATTTATAAGTAAGTTTGCAAAATACTTGTCAAGAGTAGTCATTAAACGAATCCTTGTAGTTTTGCAAAATAATCCAAAAATAATTTGAAGTTATTTCTATCAGACTCAAAGTTGTATGCCTAAAGTGGCACTTAATCACTACGGTAACGTTGGTTTTCTAGAAACCAAATTTTTAGCAACCTCGACAATAGACATTGATTTTTTTAAGGGATAGAGCTTTAATAAAAAGGAGACAGAAACATGTCAGGTGCCTGGCAAATGTGTGTCTTTGGAGTGACCATGTCCTTTCCCACTGTGGAGTTAATCAGACCCAGCAGAAGTTTATGCATTCATACAAAAGGTCATCTATATGGTTTGTTTCAAACTAGTTAACTTGGCATATCAGAATTTCTATTTTTATTTTCATTTTCTGTGTGGGCGTGTGTGTTTGAGCCATTGATGTTTTGATGGATTACACAGAGCATTTCTCACCAGGAATTTATCCAACAAGTCAAGGCACTTTGGTTATTAAATTGAGGTCTCATGTTAGAGGCCATTAAGCAAATTATTTAGTGCACTCTGCTTTAGCAGGCAAGGGCACAAGTACAGTATTTTATGACTGGTTAATTTCCTGCTGCAATTAAATTCTTGACACACACTTGGAAGGAGAAACAATGGAAAAGGGAAAATTAAAGATGGCTTTCTATTGTTAAGTTTCTGTTGGAAAATGGGCCTTTAAAAAGAGGTTGATCTAATACATTTAAGGATTCACATCTTTTGTCCTATGGCAGATTGGAAAGTTCCAATGGTATACAAGCAGAGGTAAATGTTTGGGGTTTTAGATTTGTTTTATTTTTAGATTTTATACAAGCAGTAAGATTTGCATTCTAATAGATTTTAACAGCTACTGTAACAAACTATACAAATACTTTTTAATAATGAAATTAGACTAATTCAATATACATGTTATATAAATGTCTAATTTTTGGTTTGATGGTGGATTAAGAGACAACGAAACCATTAGTGTGTGTTGAGTGTGTGAGAGAATACTAATATTTAAATTCAAGTTTAAATTCATTATAGTGGGAAGACCCAAATGAAGAAAAATGAGGTAGCTTTTCAGACATAAATTCTTAATAATTGAAATCAAAATAAAATAATTGAAATCAATAAAATTTTAATTTTAAAATAAAATTATGTCAAAATAAAATCAGTTTCATGTTATACCTATCTCTTTTTTCTTTTCTTTTTTTACTTCTTCAATATTTTCATCTGAACCCATAGAATAATATAGCAGGTGATTTGCAGCATCAGATTTCTTTTCAGGCTATATTTTTGTTCCTACCTCCTTCTGGCTGTGTGATCATGTGCTAAGTACTTAAATTCTCTGGGCTGCAGATTTTTCTATGATAAAATGGTGATGATGATAGTGTCTACAACTCATGTTGTTATAAGAAACTGATGACATCAGGCATGCAGAGGGCTTAAAACAGGACTTGTAACACTAAATGAACATTAGCTCTTATAAACGAAATGTTCCCCGCATGAAGACAGGGCCTTGGCTTCACTTTACTGTATCTTCAACACCTGGCACAGTATATGCTTAATAAATATATTTGGATGATTTATTAAATATTAATTTGTATTATGAGAACTTATTCGTGACTTAGCAGCAGCAGCAGCATGCATGAGTTAATAGGAAGTTAGTGATATGGTGTAATTTGAGGGGAGGCTAGTGTAACTCTTAGCATCTGTGAAAATCTCTTTTTCAATATAACCGGTGTTGGACAACTTAGCACTTGAGAGTCCCTTGGACTGCAAGGAGATCAATACATGACTTGAGAGTCCCGTCAACTGCAAGAGATCAAACCAGTCAATTCTAACGGAAATCAATCCTGAATATTCATTGGAAGGACTGATGCTGAAGCTGAAGCTCTAATACTTTGGCCAACTGATGTGAAGAGCCAACTCATTAGAAAAGACCCTGATGCTGGGAAAGATTGAAGGCAGGAAGAGAAGGGGATGACAGAGGACAAGATGGTTGGATGGCATCACCAATTCGATGGGTCTAAGTTTGAGAAAGCTCTAGAAGATGGTGAAGGACAGGGAAGCCTGGTGTAGTGCAGTCCATGGGGTTGCAGAGTCAGACAAGACTGAGTGACTGAACAACAACAACAAATATAATATAACCAGGGATTTTCTGATGGCTCAGATGGTAACGAATCTGCCTGCAATGCAGGAGACCCAGATTGGATCCCTGGACTGAGAAGATCCTCTGGAGAAGGAAATGGCTACTCACTCCACTGTTCTTGCTTAGAGAATCCCATGGAGAGAGGAACCTGGTGGGCTACAGTCTGTGGGGTCACAATGAGTCAGACATGAACTGAGCCACTAATACACACACACATACATCTCAAAAGTATAAGATTATTCTTTTGGCTTGCATTGATCTAGTCTTTATAAGGTGAATGAAAAGACAACATATTAGTATAATTATATCAGTTAGGTCAGTTCAGTCACTCAGTCGTGTCCAACTCTTGGCAACCCCATGAACCGTAGCACGACAGGCCTCGCTGTCAATCACCAACTCTCGGAATCCACCCAAACCCATGTCCATTGAGTCAATGATGCCATCCAAACATCTCATCCTCTGTCGTCCCCTTCTCCTTCTGCCCTCAATCTTTCCCAGCGTCAGGGTCTTTTCCAATGAGTCAGCTCTTTGCACCAGGTGGCCAAAGTATTGGAGTTTCAGCTTCAACATCAGTCCTTCCAATGAACACCTAGGACTGATCTCCTTTAGGATGGACTGGTTGGATCTCCTTGCAGTCCAAGGGACTCTCAAGAGTCTTCTGCAACACCACAGTTCAAAAGCGTCAATTCTTCTGCACTCAGTTCAGTTTAGTCACTCAGTAATGTCTGACTCTTAGCGACCCCATGAATCGCAGCACACCAGGCCTCCCTGTCTATCACCAACTCCTGGAGTTTACTCAAACTCATGTCCATCAAATCAGTGATGCCATCCAACCATCTCATCCTCTGTCGTCCCCTTCTCCTCCTGCCCCCAATCCCTCCTAGCTTCAGGGTCTTTTCCAATGA